>NW_022157868.1:0-201603 GCF_003316985.1 Fusarium coffeatum | reverse complement strand
GAAGTACTTTAATATTAGAATCTTCCTATACTATAAGAAGCTAGTAAGAAACTAGGTATATATATAGAATAGAACCTATATACTATCCTCCTTAATACCTAATATAGCTATAAAGTAAAGTAATAGATTATAATACTGCTTCCTCCTAAGCTTTTACTTAATTAACTTAATATAGAAGTTAAAAATAGCCTTATTAAGTACCTCTTTATTAGGGTCTTTTTCTTTCCCCTCTTCTCTACCCTTAGGGCTCCCTCTATTACTAGTACCTTCTCTATAGTCCTTTATAACCTATTTCTACCCCTACCTCTTCTTCTTATTAACAATAGTATTAAGTTACTATATAATATTAGTTAAAAAGTTCTACTACTTTTCTATAAATTAGATATTATACTCTTTCTTAGCTTCCTTACACTTAAGCAGCTAGATCTAAATATAATAGTATAAGTACTACTATTAGTATATACTATACCTATCTATTATATCTAACTACTACTTTTAGCTAAATAGGGTTAATACTAGCTTAGTTAGGTTAATACTGCTAAGCTACTTAAGTATTTTATTTAGTACCCTATCTAGTCTTTCTATATAATAGCTAAGCTTATACTAAAAGCTCTTAGTTAACTTACATAGCTTTTAGTTTACTTTACAGTACTTATAGAGCTATATTTACTACTTAACTATAGTAAAAGCTAGTAATAGTTCTACCTAGTATAGTATTAGTTTATTTTTTTACTATAAGTATACTAACTATTTTATAAACTATACCTATCTTAACTTAGTTTTAATACTACCTAGTACCTTTACTTAATATCTTTATTCTACCTTTACTTCCTTTAGATTCTTCTTATATACTTAGATAGTCTATAGTAGTATAGTATTAATATTACTATTACTACTACTATTTCTCTACTTAGCTATATTACTACTTCTACTACTACTGCTCTTATTACTACTACTATTAGCCTATATAGTAGCTAGATTAATAATCTAGTACTTTATATATAGAGCCTTATATAGTAACTAAAGTATTACTATTACTTAACCTTTCCCTTCTATATTACTAACTAGTAGCCTATAGTACCCTTTATAGGTTTTATATATAGTAAAATTCTAACTATTACAAGTTAGAAATTAATAGCTTTTATAGCTAAATCCCTTATATATCTTTAATCTAGGGATAGGTAGGCTTTTATCTATAGGTAGCTCTATATTCTTATTAGTTAAGTCTTTTAGTTCTTAAGGTTACTATCCTAATAGTATAAATAATTTAGTAAATGTAATAATATCTTACAGTAGCTATCTAGTAGTCTTATAGCAGTTATAATAATAACGCTTTACCTAAGCTAGTTAGGGCTTAATAGCTACCTTACAGAGTAAATAAACTAATATCGGAAGCTACTTACATAGCTAGATTATATAGTCTACTATACTATTAGTTATAGTATACTTAGCTAATCCCCTGCTTCTATAGTAGTTATTTAGTTAGGTTAAAAGTAATACTACTAATATTTACTAGTCTATAGATAGATTAGTTATAGTTTCTTACTACTCTATAGAGTTAATATACCTTTCGTTTATTTATATAAATATAAACTTACTTTTTACTATTACTATAGTAATATATAATTAAACTCTATTTTAAATTATTTTCTTTTACTAGTAGGGTTATATAATTACTTCTAAGTATATATTTTATAAATATTCTAATTTTAAGTTTACTTAGGGTTATCTCTCTTTCTTACTTACTCTTTACACTTTCTACTAGCTATTCTTAGTATTTAGGGTTAATTCCTTATTAACTATAAAGAGTCTATCCCTATGTTACTACCCCCTAATTATTATTATTATCCTAGTAGAATATTATTCTAGCGGAATAGTCTATGCATAGCCCTAGATCTCTATATAATCTTGCTAACCCTAACCGTTGTTCTGCTAGAATAACGCCTGGACTAGTAACTAGGAATATTAGTAAAAATCTTATTCTAATTAATTACATCGGCAGCACCCGCGACTTATGCTTTAACTGTAGTATAAGACTTAGTATTTTTAATTATCTCTAAGTTATCAGAAGTTTCTATATTTTAACAAAGTATCTCCTTAGTATACTCTTAAAGCTACTTTTTCTAATAATGCAATTGCATAAGGTAACTTAAACGCTTATTTACTTACTGTTATAATAATAGCAGATTATTCTTAGTAATTTCCTCTTCTTTCTCTAAATAACGTTTCTTAATAATAAAATAATCCGCTAGATATATTAGTAAGAACCTATAAAAGGAATTATAGTACAATACTTACTAGTAAGAGGGGTTATACCCTTCCTATTATAAGAATAACTACAATAAGTGTACTATACGTATTTTAAATAACCCTCTTTAGCCCAGCACTTAAGGCTACAAGGAGTATAATAACTGCATAGTATAATAAGTATTCTAGTATTTTTAATAAGAATAGCTTACGCTTTACAATTACATATAGCTTTAGATTTTAATATTATAGTTAGAAGGATATAATAATAAAAGGTATAGGATTACACTTACTAGGAAGAACAGATAAACGGTTAACGGGATAGGCCTTAAGAACAAGACTAACAGAGAAAGGATATTATATTATAAACTAACAAAGAATTACATAGCCCTACAATTTTCTCACTAATTATAGCACTAACTACCCACACTAGATTAGTAAGATCGTAAGCTACTAGTCTCTTTAACTTACAGCTTATAATACAACTTACAATACAAGCCTTAACTTACAACGTAAGCCTTGCTTACAACTATAAGCTACTACAAATATATATATATTTACTTAGTATTAGTTAGTATACTTAGCTTAACAGCTATTAATAACACTTCTATACCTAAATACCTTCTATTTACTATTAAGAGACGTAATACTAACGTATTACTTAGTACTATGCCCTATAACTCTATTAAACATAAACTTAGAATAGACTAGTTTACCTGTTTAGAAAACCAACTATTACACCTTAGACTTTAAAGACCTTAATAATAGTAAATAAGGCTTAATCTTAAACTAAATACCTTAAGAGTTAAATTAAAAGGTATTATAGTAGCTCTCTAAAGTTAATTATTAAGGCTATTTAGTCTCTTACTAAGGTAGTAAAGAGAACTATATATAAGATTACCCTAATAAGAAATAAGATTTAAAACCTTTAAGAGGGAAATAAAAAGCTAAGCTAGTACTAAAAGTTAAAAAGAACTAAACTATAGAAAGGAGATCCTATAACTATAGAGAAAGTATTATAAGTAATTAATTAGATAGATATTAATATATAGGTAGTAGGTAAGTTATTAAGAAGTAGTAGTTAAGGAAGGTTAGTTAGACTAGGTATTTAATAATATAGTATATATAGTAAGACTAGGTATAATATAAGAACCTATTAGGTAGTTCTAGAAGTATTTAAAAAAGAGTATAGTAAGTAATTTTAATTAATTAAATAGGTTATATTACTTTTATTAGTAATTAAAAGATAATAGCTAGGATTTTTAAAGTACTTGCTTTACTAGAGCACTTGCTTATTAAATATATTACCTAACTCTAGAACCTAATATTATTATTAGTATACCTAGGGTTATTAGTATTTTCTAGGTTCTTTTTATAGTTCTCTTTACTACTACCTCTTCCTTTTCCTTCTTTTCTTTTTCCTTTTCCTTCTCTACTACTACTACTACTACTATTATTATTACTATTATTATTATTATTATTATAGGTACTAATATCCTAATTTTACCTCTTTAATACTACTTATCTTACTTCCCTTTCCTTTATAATACTATCTTTTACTTTATATACTACTTTATCTAGCTATATAAATAAGCTATAGATAATAGTATTCTTAATAATACCCTATACCTACTACTAAAATAGTAAAACTAACTATAAATACTATACTAATAACTTACCTATAGTATAGGGAAAATACTAGTAAATTACCTTAGCTTAGCTTATTAATTAAAATCCCTTATAATATAATATAACTATATATATTATTCTATTATATATTAATATATTCTTAACCTCTTTATTTATTATATTTTAGTATTAAATACCTATTATCTTAGTAACTTACCTTAGCTAGCTTATTATATATATTAATATAAATATATACTTTATAAACCTATTAAATATTTAACTATATAACTATACTACCTAAGCCTAGAATAGCTTTTTATTTCTCCTTTTATTATTAATTTATACCTTATGTTATACCTAGCCCTACCCTTATAGCTAGGTATTAGTAATTTAATTTATTACCTAATCCTAACCTCTCTTTACCTACTTATAGTTCTAGTTATTAGTTAAAAATAAATATTTTATCTAGTTCTTACTATAGTTATCTTTTACCTTAAACTATAGGATTTATAGTAACTAATCTATATTATTAACTATTATTAATATAGCTAAATACTTCCTTACCTTTCTTATTAATATATATAGTATTTTAGTTAATATAGCTATTTAGAACTATATCTTTTTATACTTAATATAATTACTATCCTAATCTATAGTCCTACCTATTAGTATATTAAACTAAATAAATATACTATATATATATATCTTATAAATTTAATTTATTAGTATTAGTTTAGTATATATCTCTTTAGATATTACTATTATAAACCTTTATACCTTATTATATATAATATAGAATATACTAAGTACTTTCTCCTTTACCTCTTTTTTATTTAAACCCTTTTCCTATTATAACTAGGCTATCTTACCCTTTCTATTTTAATACAATTAATATATAACTATAGCCTAGGCTACCTTAATTACAGTTAAATATATAGGTATATAATCTATTATATCTATTAAACCCCTATCTTTCCTAATTCCTAATATAGCTAACCTATTAATAATAGTACTATAATACTTACTTACTATTAACTTATAGTTTAATAATATAATAACTAACTATAATATTAACTTATTTACCTTATCTTTATTTAATAAGTTAACCTTAGAATTATTAATATAATTCTTAATTATAAGCTTTAATATATCTATTTAGTTATTTTACTACTTTATTAATTTAAAACTAAGCCTTTTACTATTAAGTATTCCCTTTATATAGTAAATATAATATATTAACTTAGACTATACCTTTATATACTAAGCTTATATATTTTCTTTAACTTAATTATTAAATAGCTACTATAGCTTCTTATTAACTTCTTTATATTATACTTTAAATAATACCTAAGTACTAATTATACTAAGTATAGCTATTATTTATACCTATAATATAACCTATATAATATTATTTTATATTAGCTATAAAATATACTCTTTCTTACTAACTAGGTTTATTAACTATCTTATAGCTTTTAAATCTAGTTCTTATAAATATTTAGCTTATTTTATATACTTTAACTATATATTAGTATTAGCCTTTATATTAATAGTTTTAATATACTCTTTATCCTCTTATTTAAACTACTTTTACTTTTACTTTATAGTATATATTACTTACTTTATTATAGTAGCTTTATTAGATATCTAGGTAGCTAGTACCTTAAACCTAACCTTAAACTAACTATTACCTAATCTATTACTAAATAACTACTAGCTTTAAATAGCTATATACTATAGGATTTACTAGGCCTATATTTACTATATCTACTTACTTTTACCTTTCCTTTGTAAATTACTTTATTTATATTCCTTATAATAATACTTTTATATACCTTATAAAATACTAATTATAAATAAATACCCTTTTTTATTATAAGCTAACTTATTAGTAATAGGTAAATAGATATATAGGATTAGGTTAATTATTAGTAGTAGCTTCTGCTATATTAATAACTCTCTCTAGTCTTTAATTATACTAAGTATATTTTTTACTTACTATACTATATTTCTTTTAGTAGCTACTTTAATACCCTTATAGTACTTTTTTAAATATAGCTTAACCTCCTTAGTAATATATATATAATAGTATATTATATAAATTATAAATAGAAACTTAGGTAATTTAATAAATAGTAATATCCTAGCTAGGTTTCTTTTAATTTCTTATAATTTAAATAAATAGTTATTTTTCTAGCTATTTACTTAGTTACTCTATACCCTAGTTAAACTTACTTTAATATAATAAATTAATATATCTACTTGTAATATATTTTATTAATAGAAATCTATAGGTAACCTATATCTATTAGGGTGTAATAGATACAGGTTATTGATTTATTAGTATCTTTTTCTTAACTATAAGAAAGCCATTGGATAGTGAGCTGTATCTGCTATGCAGCTAGGATAGGCAACTCAATTCTTCTAGTGAAGCTTCAAGCCTTCCTAAGACAGGTCTGGTGGACAGCACCCAAGCTCGTGACACTCATGGGTTCAAGCACTCTCGGTGCCATGGCAGGGGTTCTTGAGGACTGCGGCCCTGTCAATTTCATCCACTGGGATGAAGAAAGGAAGTTCGCTAAAGATCTTCAGCTCACAACACCACTCCGTGCCGCTGGCAAAAGCACCGCTATTAATGTTCTGCTGACCGGGTCGTCGGGCTACCTTGGACGCCACCTCCTCTTCAGCTTGCTTAAAGATCATCGTGTGGCGCAAGTCCACTGTCTGTGCCGGAATTTGAACGATCGCGAGGTGGTAGATGATCCTAGTAGCAATGTCAAGGTCCTCCAAAGTGATCTCGCCCAACACAAGCTCCGTGTATCGGATTTAACATATTCTCAGCTTGCAAAAGAAGTGGACGTTGTAATTCACTGCGTTGCTAATCGATCCTTTTGGGACAGATACTACCAGATGGGCGTCAGAGGCTTTCCTGAAACAAGCTGCTGACTCAATCAACCTTCCCGTTTTCAGCCACCGTCCTGTGGCGTGCGAGTCAGTGCAGCAATCAGAGGAGGAAGACATTTCAATTCTCAACGAGCTTATACAAATTGCCAAATTGCTCGGATGTCGGCCGTCTTTTGACGGGGTGGGCGACTTCGTGGATGTCATGCCCATCAATGAGGTCGTTGAGGCTATTCACGAGACTGCACTCAATTCTTAGACTGGAGGAGGAATTTGCATCTTGGAACACAAAGCACACCAGCGAGCTTATGTTGAATCGTTCGCTGCCGTGGTGGAGTCAGACAGTGCTTTGGGCAAACTCCCCTGTATCCGCATCTTAGAATGGTTTGGAAGGGCGAAGAAGGCAGGCTTTTCTTATTTCTTGGCATCGCAGGATCTCATTCTCGGATCACAGCTATTTTCAAGGCGTTGATAATTTAAGGTTGGCATACAACGTGGTATAGTGGATTACTAATAGAAGAAGGAGAGACGCTGGAAAAGTAGAACTTTAGAAAGTGTTCAGCCACAATGTACGCAATTGTAACAATTCGGTCACTTCCAAACTCAATTGCCTGTGGCAGCAAACATTGGATCAAGCCACGGTCTGTTGACACTGCCAAGTCCATTCAAAATGCAGTAAGTTACATTGCGAGATAACAGCGTCTTTTATGCATGGAAATTTTACTTGCATTGTAATTAACGTACGATGGTGACAAGATGTATATTCCTCCAAGAGGTCCGAGCCAAAGCCATTGGAGATAAACTCCCGGGAATTTTAGAATGCTTGTTCCCTCTTCTTAAGCTTCAAGTAATAACAGCTTGCCGTACGACGGAACGGTTACTTGCTCATTGATTAATGCCCTCCGGAATATTGATGCTTGATAGCCGATCTCGCAAGCTCGTGGAAAATCTGGAAGGGCACCCACCAATGTGTCGGCAAGCCGGGAGTTTAGCATTTTCTGGGTCTTGTCAGACGGTAACATTCTTGCTCAGGATTCTGTCTGGTGATTTGATTGCTCGGCATCTTCCAGCGCCGATGAGAAGTGATCGTGATCACTGATTTATTAGACAGGTCCGAGATAAATCTTTATCGCAGGTCGTGGGGCAATTGAGGGGCTCGTGAATACGTCAGCAATTCGGAGTTACACTAATCAGATACAGTTAGTATAGACATGCTTGCTCACTTACAGATGACCCTCCTGATAGAATAGGTTAGGTAGTGACATCACCGAGATGTTATCATTGGTAATATCAGTTAGCCCCGATCTCTTTGGGATCCGCAATGACCCAATACGGCAAGTGCCCAAACCAAGAGTTCCCCGAGAGCAAACTTGGTCCTCATTCTTAACTCAATTGTCCATTGTGATGAAGCTCTGAATACGAAACAGTAAAAACTAAGCCTTGAGGCCGCGTACCGGGCTCTTGGGACTGGCACACTCGGTTTCAAAATGCCGATCCAGAAAATTACTTTTGAGGCGAAAAACAGGGCAGTGATCTCGTTGGTTGTGAGGAAACGGCAAACCCGGCAACAAACGCAAAGTAAGACACCACAAAACCCGTTGTCATCCTCGATGCACCTCATATCACTATTATGGGAAACTAACGCAGGGAATCAACAGAATCTGCCATTGTCCGTTAATCACATCGTTGGGTTGTTTGCCCTGTTAGCTCTATGGCGACGAAAGTGCTTGGCAATTACTGATCTGATCCAGAATGGTTGGAATGGATTATGCTGTCTCATACTGAGCGAAGCCTTCTGCACGCCAATTGAGTACAGAGCCTGATTATTGGGGAAGCGGTTGGGGTTGGTAGCCTACCGAGAGCACGCGTCTACCACCATGTGCTTAATGCCGCCCAGCGGCTAGTCCAAGATTGTGCCATCCTCCTTAAGACGCTATTGCAACGCAACTCCATCTTGAACACGAAGCCTATGTCCACCTTCTGTTTGCCTGCTTATTCCAAGACACGATCTTATGTTTGGAACCTCCAATGCAGAACTAACAAGCCGCTTCATCACCACACACGTCTCTCCTGCAGCTCGTATGAGACCGTTTGTTGACTAAACCAGGACCAACAGTCTAGATTGCCGACCAACCGACCACACGAGACCACCTTCTTCTTCCATTTCCGTTCCTATGATCGACCCGGTAATGTTCCTCCAACGGTCAAACCGTTGGAAATACCCGTTGCGGGTACAGAGCAACAGGTACGTAGCCTCTAGATCTGCCATACAAGTCCTTGCACGCTGTCAAGACTGTCCAAGTAGCTGACACTCTCGGTCCGTCCTATCAGTCCAGTTGAGGTATGTCTGATGACCTCATGATACTGTATTGCATGCATATTGCCCGTATTCGATAGCCTCTTCCTGATTTTGGCCAACCAATGGACTCACTTGGGCATGCATGTGAGTCTTCGTGTACAAGAAAGTGTGTGTGTAGCTGTGTAGGAGGGGACGGGGAGAGCGGAAGAGCTCATATCGATATTGTCAGTTCTGATATAAAGAATGCCCGCATCTCGGGTTGCTTATGGACACTTGTTCTTTCATCCCCAGATTCGTTCGTTATAGTATTTGTTGAATACTTGAAACATGAGAGGCTTCTTCTTCCTCACTGTCGCTGCCTTTGGCGCGGCTAACGCCAGCGTCTTAGGCTTTAGCCGACTCGAACCTCGAGATAATCGTAACTTACCTCGAGCTTACTCGGGGCCATCCTTTCAAGAGGCCCATGCTTTCGCTAATCGGGCTGCAGAACCAGTCATGAAACGGGGAAAGGGTGACCAGAGCCAGCAAGATAACGCTCAGGATACCGCGTCCCAGCCCACCTCGGACACTTCCACTACTGACGATGATGATTCAAGCAAGAACAACGGACAGAGTGGTGGTTCTTCTCAAGCCCAATCTGGAGGTTCTAGATCACAGGGTAGTGGTTCAGGCAATAGCAACCAGAACAACGCCCAATCTCAGTCTCAGTCTCAGTCTCAGTCTCAGTCTCAATCTGATGATTCTGGCTCACAGAGCGGTGGTTCAGGCAACGGCAACCAGAACAACGGTCAGAGTGCTGCTGCTGCTCAACCCCAATCTGATGATTCCGGCTCGGAGGATGATACCTCAGGCAACAGCAACAACAACAATGCTCAGGGTGGTCAGTCGCAGTCTGATGATTCCGCTACGCAAGGCAATACTTCGGGCAGCTCCAACAAGAACAATGGCCAGAGCCCTGCCGCTGCTCAGCGCCAGTCTGGTTCCTCCAAATCAGGAGACGATGCCTCTATCAATGATGACAGCGATAATACTCAGGGTACTTCTGCCCAATCCCAGTCAGGCGACTCCGATTCGGGTGATGATGCTTCCAACACCAACAACAGTAATGCTGCTCAGAGTGCTGCTGCTCAGTCAAACTCTGATACTACCGAGCCTGAGAATGATGGCTCCGGTAATGGCAGGCAAGGGAAGCAAAAGCAAGGTCAGAATGGCGCCGCTGCCGCCCAGGCGACCCCTGACTCCTCTCAATCGCAAGATGATGCATCAGGAAACTCGAACCAAGATGATGTCGCTTCCTCTGCCCCTCAGGCTCCTGCCACTCGGGCTGCTAAGAATGATGTCAACCAAAACACCGTTCCAGCTGCTGCCTCTACTCAGGACTCCGAGCCTGACCAACAGTCAGATGTTGCCCAAAGCACTTCTCCAGCTCGTTTTCAGGCTCCGAAGCAGCTCTGGAAACAAACCACTACTACGACTTACCCTTACGCTCCTCTCCCAACCACTACATGCACCACTACAACGGGGCCAGTGATCCCTCCGCCAAAGACTACTTGGACCACTACTACAACAACTGGTCCTATCCGTCCTCCCACGACCTGGACTACAACTACCACAACAACTGGCCCTGTTCGTCCTCCTACAACCTGGACTACCACTACCACAACAACTGGTCCTATCCGTCCTCCCACAACCTGGACTACAACAACCACAACAACTGGTCCTATCCGTCCTCCCACGACCTGGACTACAACTACCACAACAACTGGCCCTGTTCGTCCTCCTACAACCTGGACTACAACTACCACAACGACTGGTCCTTCTATGCCGCCAACGACCACAAAGACCACCACTACAACCACAAGGCCAACTACCACAAAGCCAACTACAACTGAGACTACAACTGTCACACAGCCTACAACTACCAAACCTACCACTACTACCGAGACTACAACTGTTACACAGCCTACGACTACCAAGCCTACTACTACAACTGAGACCACTACTGTAACTCAGCCCTCAACCACTAAGCCTACTACCACTGAGACTACAACTGTAACGCAGCCCTCGACAACCAAGCCTACTACCGAGACTAGCACCAAGCCCACCACCAGGCCTACCACAGAAACCACAACAGTAACGCAGCCCTTGACTACCAGGCCCACTACCAGGCCCACTACTAGACCTACCACCAGACCTACCACCATGGGACAGCCCACTAAGACTACCACTATCACAAAGTCTGCCACGCTCCCTACAACCACGCACGGGATGCCACTGACCACTGAGTACACTACCTCAACTGTCTATACCACCAAGGTATACACAATCACTGAATGCTACGATGAACATTGTCGTCACCCTCCTTATGTGACAACCGAGACTATCGTTGCCTATACCACTGTTTGCCCCATCACATACTACCCCCCTCCTCCCGTTCAATGGACTACCTCAACTGTTTACACTACCTACTACCGCACTATTACAGAGTGCGAGCCCTACTGCCCAGAAACTCCCTACGTCACTACTGAGAGCTATGCTATCTATACCACAGTCTGCCCTGTCGAGGAGGAGGCTCCCGCTCCTACTCAACCACCAGCAGAACATCCTCATTATTACGAATGTGTCAGTGAGAAGGTCGTCACTGACTATTCCACTTCAACTGTCTACACAACCGAGGTCAAGACCATGGATGGCTGTGCTAAGCATGATAGTTGGTGTGATGATCACTGGTGCCCTGAAACCTATTGCAAGCCTTACGTCACCACCGAGGTCTGGGCTCTGTCGACTACCCTCTGCCCTGAAGTCAAGACGGAATATGTCCCTTGCCCTACGTACCATCCTGCTCCTCCTCCTCCTCCTCCGCCTTCCCCGGTATGTGTTACTTCGACTTCGACTTCCACTCTTTACACTACACAGTACTACACTATTACTGCTTGCCCTTACGGGGTTGATGACTGCTACATCGGTCACAAGACTTCTACTGTCTATGCAACAGCTACAACCTGTTATACACTCACCTACACAACTGTCATTCCCGAGACTACCTACACCAAGGAGATCATTCCTCCCAGCACCGGGACAAGCAGTGTTTATGTTTCTACGACCAAGACTTGGTCTACTACCTACACGACTAAGCCTACAGAGGCTGAAACATGGATGACTAAGTCTACCGAGACATCCGTTCCCATGGATACCTCTACTGGGATGACGAAGTCTATGCCTACCGTTCCCATGTCTATGGATACTTCTATGACAAATTCCATGCCAACTGGACCTATGTCTATGGACACCTCCATGCAGATGCCTACATCCAATGCCATGCCAACATCTATGCAGATGCAATCGTCTGCTCAAAAGCCCCCGTCTGGAGAACAGCAGACTGACAAGATGCCCGCATCTATGCCGACGGCTGCTGCTTCTATGAAGTCCTCTCCTCAGTCCGCTAAATAAGGCAATGGGTGTAGCGCTTGATGTTCAAGCATACAGCACTGTTTGTTTTAGAATGAGTACCACTTGTAATTCTCACCTTCATTTTTGTATCTAAGTTCCTGTTTATCACACTGCTTGGGCAACTCGGTCATTACAATAGCATGTTTTTTACTTATTTACTTCTTCTTTACTATGACAATTACGCAGTTACAATAAATACTATCCCTTGAAGAAAGCTACAATCCATGCAGACTTACTTGTGCTTCTAACTAGAGTCTACGCGAGCTAGGCTTTCTATGATTGAAACCTCCTCTAGTACTTAAAGCAGTTCCTTGTACTGAGAGACAGCGTGAAAATAGTTTGGCGCCTCGGTTTGATTGCGGGGCTTTAGCTCCGTCAATCCATTCTGTATAACAGCGCCCGGCCTGAGTCATTCGCCGCCGAAGCTTTGGCTTGCTGTAACCGCCAGGAGCCAGGTTAATAACCCATACCTAAATGTTAGATATAGCACACTTTCCTCTCAGATCTCTCGCTAGGTTGAGGTTCTAGCCTATATCGCGTCTCTTACCATGGACCTTTTGCCTGATGAGATACTCAGCTTTATTGTCGCCCATGCCACAGCGCATGAACTTGTCCAACTGTCTCGAACCTGCAAACGACTCAATAGGCTTGCAGAACCCCAACTATGGACCAATATCGACTTTCACCATCAGAGCTTTCACGAGCTATCAGACTCCAGGCATCCCTTACCCAAGACATCTACACCACAACGATTCTACTGTGGAGAGCCCAAATTTGAATACTCGGGGGCATACAAGGCTGAAGACTTCTTTAAAATGTTACAGGATTTACTGGCCGAGAATGTCGAACGCCTAATGCAGCTTTGTGCGCGTATAAAGTCTATCTGCACAGCTGTTGAACTAGACATGGACTTTTGGCGATTCCTACCATATTTCATCAACATCAAGACTCTTGAATTATATGGCGACTTATCGTACCGATGCCAGGAGGCGCATAAACCCTTCGATCCATCTGCCGCTCCACTCACAAAGCTGCATTATGTCAAGCTTGATGGTACTATACCAAGGCCTATTGTAGCATGGATCCTGTCCTCTTGCTCGAACGTCGAGTGGCTGGAGCTTGCATTGCTTGACAGACCAATAAGTTCAAGGGAAACAATTGAGGATGATTTTCCTCGGTTGCCTGGGGATCTATACAGCCCACCCGAATACCCCACGTACGGCAGACTTACTGGATGGGCCGCTATCACCCAGCCCTTGTCTAGCTTTCTGCCTTGTCTAAAAGATGGAACGTCACTGATGCTCCCTCGACTACGACATTTGCAACTCTGTCAGCCATCGCAGAGTAACCTTTCCATGAGAATGGTCGATTATTTCTGGTCA
Source organism: Fusarium coffeatum (assembly GCF_003316985.1). Taxonomy (NCBI): domain Eukaryota; kingdom Fungi; phylum Ascomycota; class Sordariomycetes; order Hypocreales; family Nectriaceae; genus Fusarium; species Fusarium coffeatum. The sequence continues at coordinate 187,695 of NW_022157868.1, read as the reverse complement.
ACAACTGCAGAGGTAGCCGCCCATAAAGATTGGGAGAAGATTCTTGAAGCGTCATGCGCAACGCTCGAAACACTGGTCGTAGAGCAACGAATTGGGATAGAGCATGGTGATGAAGCTGTCAATGATGCAGATGGATTCTTCCGAAGAGACCAGGACGGTTTGGGTAGCGAAAGGCTAATTGACATGCTTGAAAGGGTTGTGATAAGGAAAGGATTTTCCGTATTGCAGCGTGTTTACCTGAAGAGAATTGTTGTTGGATCAGAGAAGCGCGGTAAGCCGATTGGAGATGTCCCTGGGGGTCGTTTCATGAGACTTCTTGAAAAAATGGGTGTTGAATGTAAGGCTAGGCTTGGGGATGGGCTTTAGTTTAATGGTAAATGTGGTTCGGGGCCTAGTGCAGAGTGGTATTTTAGTGATGAGGAGACGGAGGACGAGCTTTTAGCTAGTATCTAGAGCGACAAAGACGGACCGAGGCTTGCTGCCGGCATCTACCATGAGTTTATTACTGATTCATATAGTAACAGTAGTGTACTTTAGCGAATGGGACGGTTTATCATTCCCGCAACGACAGCTGGCACAGCTGTTACAATCATCATCATACATATACGTAATATAATTTATTTATTCATCCACCTAGAAGACGCTTTGCTAGCTCGTCAAAAATCTCTTCCTTTATTTGCTCGCTGAACTCTTCATCTCTCCCAGTCTCGAGACAAGTCACTCTCCCATCCAAGGAGTCAATGTCGTCTCGTATCTCTATCATCACAGCCTCCTCTGTGTCATTCCCAGTGGCTTGTGGCACCGACCCTTCCAGCCCATCGCACCTCTTCTCCAACCGCGCAACCTTGTCTTTAAGCTGGGTGTTCTCAACTCGCAGCTGGGCATTGTCGGCTTGCAGCTCTCCAACCTTACACTCAAGTTTGTTCAGCTTATCCCAGAATTGGGTGAAGATGTCGGGTCGGCTGTCTTGTCGGGGCCGTTTACGACTAGGTGGAGCGTTGGTGTTGGGTGGGAGCTGAGTTGCTTTCTCGTAGGATGGGGGTTTGGGTGGAGTGATGGTTGCAACTTTCCCTCCGTTGCCACTGAACATGCGTGAGATGTCATGGTCTGGATTCGAGGAAGGCTTAATTTGATCTTGTTCCACAGTTTTGGTGATGGATTCGAGGTAATCGGTCGATAGTACCGACTCTTGCATGTAAACACGTAGAGACGTAACACGGGACAACTCAAATAATGAGTCGAGGATCTTGCCCGAGCGCGCCCGAGCTGCTATAATTGGCTCTTGCACATCATTGGGAATGAGAACAGTGATTGTATTACTCAATTCGAAGTCAAGGTATGTGGTCGATGCGAACACCTGCTTGACGGTATCGGAAGGGTTGGGTAACGTGGAATGTGTACATGATTTGATGAAGAAAGGGCTGATGCGAAGGCAAACTCCTGCACCAGCGGGTTTGTCCTTGAATCTAACAGGGATGCTGATCTCAAAATGCGCATGGGATTGGTCGTCGTTATTGGAATCGAGTTGCAACGTAAATTGTATCGCGTCGTGATCGGGATCTGCCGTCGTCAAGGTACGCGTGGTACCTTCCCACTGCCATTCAAGGACAGCTGTTGTTTGATGAATGTCGATGCATTTCGAAGTTGAAGTCGCCATATCACGTGCTACATCCGATAATTAGTACACGAAATTGGGACTCACCTGCACGTCTAACCCAAACGTCGCAACGCGACCACAAGAGAGATACCGGGCTTCGCTGGCGGGTACCTGTGACCTCCAGTAGAACTGCCAGGTCAAGCCTCGGAACCTCCAGTAGAACTGCGAGATTCCGAGTTCAGATGTCCCTGCTACACGCCCCGGTTATTCCACAGAAAGGAGGCAGAGGATGCGCTCGCTCTCGGCGGGTATAATCCGGAATTTTATAACGGCTGTAGCGCGATGCATCGGTTTCCCTTGGGGAGCATTGTTGAGTTCGGTCGGGTCGGGGAGAGAAGATGCGTAGATGGATGAGATTGAGGATGGTTCTGCGACATTGCGAAGAGGTTGGATGAGGAGTTCGTACGCGTGATTGATGATGAAAGGCAAAGCGTGAATTATTGCAAAAGTGGAGAAGACCGGGCTCGGCGAATCGCTATTCCGCGTCGACCATGTCAGATGTGGCTGTTCAGCCACACATCAGGCGAAACTAACGCCACACCGCGTCTGTGTCCTCGCAACACAGTGCAAACGTTTGCAGATCCTACCCATGCATTTTTCTTGAATTGCTGAATGACTGACGCTTGATTGACGGCAGGCTTGCCAGCCCATTGTCGGCAATAGCGGACGCATTGACTATAAATTTGAACTGAACCATTGGCTGTAGTACCTTGCCAAGCCAATACATTGGACAAAATATTCGTTATCCTTCAGCTGAGTATAGCAAGCGAGATGAAAGCTAGGCAGCCAGTTCGGGCCCTGTAAGCACGTAGACCTCAGGTCTTGTGCCCTGCAATTGAGCTGTAAAATAAGACGGCACATTATAGAAGTTAATAGTGTCGCCGTTTGTTTTGTGTATCTCATGTCACTCGTTCAGTTCAGCTGCCCGTGACTATGGTGTCCGCAAAAGTTATTGGCGTCCTTGCGCTCTTGTCATTTGGAGCCGTTGAGGCGAGCGTGTGCAAATCGTCCCCTTCGTCCGTGGCGTTGCCAAGCATCTTGTCACCAGATGTGTTACAAGCAAACCCCGAGTAACCCCCCAACGTTAGTATGAGCGAAGGAAATAATACTGCGTTCATATTTTATTTAAAATCTCCAGTACATACTTATATACTAGACACCCAGTTGTCTACCAAACCCCTGAGTTAAGTTATTTGCACGTCTTTCCACGCTTGTTACAGTACTTACCCTAGACCCTTCAAAGGATTCTCTTTATCTGCCTTTCTATTATTAACCTTCGAATTTATCGCCTGATAAATGTTATTCTCCTATAGAGTTCTATTTTAGAATATAATATATTAAGAGAGTAGATTTCATATATAGGTTCAAGGCTGATATTAAAACTGTTAGGCCATGATGAACCCCAGTGTTAATGAAGTATCTGCACACAGGCTCGTCAAAATTCAGATCCTCATTTGCCTGCCGATGGGTTGCAAATAAGCCCGAGTACGGCAGTCTGACCCCCTGAGCCAAAAAAACATAAATTCAAGCCGAGCTCTGTGACTTCTACTACAAGCAAGTTCGGTTTCTCCTTTCGCGCCTAGACTGAGATACACCTCTGGTGTCAAATTTACCAGCGACCAGCATTCTCTGTTAGCAAGTGCCCACTACAGTAGGTGAAGCTCGGATAAGGGTCGGTTAAATTGACTGGCGAGAGTGCGAGACTAGATAAGATGACCCCCAATTAGGTCTAGCTAGAAGCTGGCTGGTCTTCAAGGGGATATAGCGATATAGCATTTGTGTTTCCTCGTACTAAACTTATAATTACACGGTCCTCTCTGCTTCGTGATAGCTTCTCCTTACATTCTACTCATGTACTTCTTTTTCAAATCAATATGGTATTAACAAAGAGGCCCGTTCTGCTTTTATGTAGCACACCTGTCTCCGGGCATATCATTCCCATGCTTGCTATTGCAGAGCAACTTATAGCCCGTGGCTACAACGTCTGCTTTGTTTCTGGCTCCGGGTATCGTCCACAAGTAGAGGCTATTGGAGCTTCGTTTGTACCAGTTGAAGGTTATGGCGACTTTTACGACCTGACTTCATGGGATCTCGATGCAGACTGTATAAATCACTTTCCAACAGATCACTTTTGGGTCATAGAACTAATCCGTATGTTTTCATATTAGGGCCCGATGATGAAAAGCATCTTGAAGGACCAGCTTGTTTCAACCACGATCTAATCCATATCTTCTGCAAATCGCTGCCTTCGCAGCACGAAGCCATTCAAAGAGCTCTCAAGGAGCTTCGAAACGAACACGCCAAGAGACCTATCTTTGTCATGACAGAGAGTCTCAATTTCGGGGCTTTGGCAACCAGACTTGGAGCACCAGGTATTCGCCCCGATGGCTTTATAGCAATTGGCCTCAACCCAGTTTTACTCACTAGCATGGACCATTCTCCGTTCGGATCAGGCATGCTTCCTGACCGAACTCCAGAGGGTCGGGGCCGAAACAAAATTGCCAACGAAGTACAGAAGCAGTTCTTTGCTCCGTCACAAACAGCGTATAAGGAAGCACTGAAGAGTGTTGGCGCCACACCGGATGATACATTTTTGCTGGACTCTCTTTACTCATTACCCGATCGATTCGTCCAAATGTGTGCCCCCAGTGTTGAGTATCAGCGGAGTGACGCCCCTGACACATTAAGATTTGCTGGTGGCTATCCTGCCACCCAACGAACGAAGCGTGATTGGGAAGAACCTTCGTGGTGGAAAAAGGTTGTCTTGGACAAAAGCGCAAATCGCAAGAAGATTGTGTTTGTTTGCCAAGGAACAGTCGCTATGGACTTCAATCAGCTGGTGCTCCCGACTATGGTAGCTTTGCAATCCCGTTCAGACCTAGATGTGGTAATTGCTCTCGGACGGCCTGATGTTTCTCTCCCCAATGACGTGTCCATACCTTCGAATTGCCGGGTTGAAAGCTTTATCCCGTACGACAACATCCTTCCTCACGCTGATGTGTTTGTAACGACAGGAGGATACGGCTCGTTCCAGCGAGCACTTAACAATGGCACACCTCTTGTCATGGCTGGCACAACGGAAGAGAAGCCTGAGTCGGCGGCGAGAGCCGAATGGGCAGGTGTCGCGGTAAACCTTCGGACAACGTACCCTTCAGTTGAGCAGTTGTCGCACGCAGTGGACGAGATTCTCGAGAATGACAAGTTTAAAAAGAGAGCGTTGGAGATAAAATCTGAGATAGCGCAGTATGATCCCGTGGGTGTGATTGCCCAGAGTATTGAGGAGCTGGCAAGGCGAGGTGGCAGAGATTGAGGTTAATGGATTAGATTGACAGGTGAACTCGTCTAGGAGGAGTGAAAATGTGACAGCATGTTAATAGAAAAATGCCTGTTGTTATTATTATAGTAAAAAGAAAGTCTGCACTATTTTACGATCATGCACCAGTTGTAACAATATCCTTCACAATGCTCGCTGCGCGATGAAGTTCCTTGACAAATGTCGCCGTTCGTTCCTTGTGCCCTCCGGTAAGAGACACTGACAGTCTATAAACAAGGTTAGTAAAACAACACTCTGACACCCCGCAAAGTAGTGAAAGAACTTACGAATTCTTGTCTGGACTGATAAATGACCAGAACCCATCTGTATCTTGCATCAGATGAACAAAATCATCAACCGTCATCTTACCCTCCAGTGAGTTCGTCTGCGCAAAGATGGGTGGGCTCGGGCGACCGAAAAAGACCATGTCGCTCAGAAAAGAAGGCTTTGGCTCATTTGCAGGCCACGAGTAAGAAAGAACTTCGAAGAGTCGTTGCGACCCGCGACCAAGGAGCTGAGACTTCATGCCGGCATTGATCGACTTGGTGGCTTCTAATAAAAGACCCCGAAGCCGAACTGTGTCTTTGTTCTCAGCTAGATTGGCAGCGGCGTCGCAGAATGCGTTGACGGCGGGCGTAGCACGTTGCATGGCATCGGGACGGCCTGCGTGGAAAACAGTGCCGCTGGTAGGCTCCCAAGATAACATGTTTCTACCGAAAAATAGGCGGATGGCAAGTTGGAATGTTACGTCAATGACTCCTTTGACAGGAACACGGGATCTAATCAGAAAATCGGTGCCAAACTCGCTCAGCTGTTCGCGAACATAAGTTGACTTGGAAGTAGCCTGCTTGTACTTCTCGTGAAGAGCACTGGCATGTGCTTCAAGCTCGGGGGTCATTTGCAAGACGACTTGCTCTAATTCAACCTGAAAGGATCGGGAGCCATCCAATTGAGCATCAGATTGAGGAGTGTAGGTATCCATCCTGTTGGAGATCCAATCGAGAAGGCGAGTAATGGTTGTACCATCAAGAATGCCATGCTCGGTGAGCATACCAGAGCGACCATTCGCGCTGACGTAGACCTGCAGAACCTTATCGAACCAACGGTTAACACCGTCGCCGATGTAACCATGGCGCGCAATGTCTTCGGGAGTTTCAGGGCTGCCAGAGTCAAGACAAAGAGCAAACATGGCCGAGTCGAGAACGTGAAGATAGTCTACGTTGCCAGGGCTCGATTTTGATAGGGTTTCTCTGATCTGCGGAAGTGTTAGCTTTGTTACCATACCAGACATCAATAGCGTTACCTGTGCCCAAGACTCTCTTTCATCGGTTGTAAACAGAGTTGACAATACATCTTCGCCTTCCACTTGCGCCACGATGGCTTCGAACGTGGCCCGAAGCTGCTGGAACGATACATCCTTGCCATCCCCATCTTGGAGCATCACCTTGAAGACGCGACCCTTTCTCAGAACGGCGATGTGGTCTTGAGCGTCTGGCGCAGTCAACCTCGAGGCATAGCTGACGACCTTATCGCAATCCGTCTGTGGTACACGCGTGGTGTTGAATAACCACGACCACCCCCAAGCACACTCAGGCTTACCAGCAATTTCCATGGGATCAACCTCACCAGCATCGATAGCGCGCTTGAATGAGATAGTAGCAGAGGTAATAATGGCGGCCCGCTCAACTTGAGAGTGTCTCTTGCCAGGGTTTTCGCGTTGAGAGACCATGATGCTGGTCCATGGAGCGACAGGTGCTCGTCTACACAGGAAACGGGCGTTCGTAACAATATCGGTAAACCAAGCGTTGGTCCTGTCGTCTGCATGTTTTTCGTATAAGTCTTTGATAATTTGACGGGCAGGGCTGTCGGGAGCTCGCATGGTTTTCATATCTCGGTGGATGGACTCGAGCTGGTCAGGCCCAAAGAGGTGTTGGTTGGAATCAAGCCAGTAGTCAAGGGTCTCATCAAGATTCGGCAACGGCATGACAGGCAATTCCTTGTAAGCCTTGCAGCAGTTCTGACCATGCCAGTCAGGCTCACTCACAGTACTCGTTCCGTCTGTTGCGTCGTCAGTCAGGACGGCGTCAGAAGAGTCGGAAGAAACAATTGGTTGTGAGGCTTCCAGTGGATGAGTGATACGTTGCCCAATGTGATGGGTGTCAAGGTCAACAACAGGGCCATTGGTACGGTTGAACTTGAGGATCATTCTCGAAACGATCAGGCTTGCAAGAGCAATCATGCTTGGGGCGCCAGTAAGCTCAGAGATCTGAAGAGGCGTCTTGAACGTATGTCTAACCCAGTTCTTCAGCTCAATCGAGACCAGGGAGTCAAGTCCCAGCGCCGCGATAGCGATATCAGGAACATCGTCGCCAAGGAAAGCTTCGAACTTATCTAGCAACGCCTGCTTCACAATGGCCTCGGCTTCAGCTACTGTCTCAGCTTCCTCAACGGCCTGCAGGATGGTCTGCTTCTTGCCATCGCCACCCTTACTGGATGATCTAGCCTCCAATCTCATCTTACTGGGAACATGGTCATACAGAGGATCGCTTAGTGCCCATGGGCCAGAAGAAGCTTCCATCTTGTCACGGCTGAAGTGCATGAGATGTTGAACAACGGTGGGATCCGCGCGAGCGTCCACGTTCATGGCGTATTCGAGGGTCGCAAGAACCTCATCGAATGAAACAGAGCCAATCATGTTGGTGATGTCGATTCCTTGATCCTGCACACCTGCGATCAACTCGGAGCCCTCGACAGCTCCTACGTTCACCGCCACGTACTTGGTGATACCTCGCGAAGCTTGTGTCTGAGAATGAGCAAAAGCCTCTAGGAACGCATTTCCAGCGGCATAGTTGCTTTGCGAGGCGGAGCCCACGATGCTTGCCACTGATGACAGCATAACAAAGAAATCTGTGCCTTCAGGAGAGCAGAAGTAGTCATTCATATTGATTGTACCCTGAACTTTGGGCTTGACAGACTCGTTCCAGTCATCAGCCTCCATGTACTCCCAAGGGTGGTCTCGGAGGACCGTAGCGCTTTGGATGATGCCTCTGACGGGAGGTAGACTGAGCTTGGCTAACTGATCTGCGGCGCTGCGGGTGCTGGTTTCATCGGCAATATCACACTGAACGATATGGAGAGCGCCACCCAGTTCATTAATGACCTTTTCAAACGCAACAATGGCAGGCTGCTGCGCTACCGAGCCTGTGTCTCGGCGAGTAAGAGCCACTATGTGACCAGCGCCATTCTCAGCGAGAAGCCGTCCAATCCTCTTGCCAATATCACCGAGTCCACCACCGATGACATAAGTCCCCTCTTGCTGTAAGCGAAGACCGGGAGCCTTAGGTCGGGTGGCTTGTACAAGAGTGTTCTCGTTGGCAAGAAGCACCAGCTTCCCCATATGCTTCCTCTCTGCCATCAGGGAGAAGGCTTGCTCGATGCATGACATGTCGAAGGTGGTGACAGGGTATACAGGCTTGAGCATGCCCCGATCTACCATGGACAATACCTCCTTGATGCCACGAACCACACGTTCCGGACGATGCTGATGCATATAGAAAATGTCTACTGCAGCAAAAGTAGCCTGCTTGTCGAACTTGGTCATGTTGAGCTGACCACCACCGATAATATCGGCCTTGCCGATCTCACAAAACGTACCAAAGGGTGCGAGGCAATCCCAACTGTCTCTCAGGAGCTGGCCCGACAGCGAGTTCAAGACAACATCGACGCCCCTGCCCTGAGTTGCATCGAAGATCTGCTTTCTGAAGTGGCTTGATCGCGACGAGAAGATGTAATTGTCATCCAAGCCATATTTCTGCTTAATCAGCTTCTTCTTTGTCCTACTACCAACGGTGACAAAGACCTCAGCTCCCATTAGCTGGGCGAGCTGGATTGCTGCCTGTCCTACACCTCCAGATCCGGCGTGAATCAGGACGCTCTGGCCTGTCTCGAGCCGCGCGACATGGTAAAGGCAGTACCAGGCGGTAACAAAGATGAGGGGAATAGAAGCTGCGTCGGTAAAGCTGACAGAGTCTGGGATGGCAACCACATTGTTACTGTTGACGCGAACTTCGTTACCCAATGGAGTCACAAAGAGCGCTGTTACCCTGTCGCCTGGCTTGTGCGACGAAACGTTGGAACCCACAGCGGTGATGACACCGGCAATCTCACCTGTCATCTGGGTTGCAGGTGGCATCTGACCCAAAGCTATAAGCACGTCCTTGAAGTTGACGCCGTATGCTCGAGCCTCGATCTGAACCTCATCCGGGCCGAGAGGGTTCAGCATCTCCTCGTTATCCACAAAACGTATAGTCTTTAGCAAACCTGGAACCCTGATGTCAAACTTGATACGCCTGTCCCTATTAATGTATGAGCAGGGCACTGTGGATGCATCCCCGCTTGTATTATTCCGGGGATTGATTCGACTGTTGATGTGCATAGACAGGTGATCATCTGGCAACACTCGTGGGATGAGGAGCTTGCCATTACTAATGGAGTACTCATTCTCTGCGCATGCAGTACCCTCAGGTGACAAGAATGACAACATCGTCACATCTGCGAGTAACCCGACGATACTCTGTGCCTGGCCCTCGTTAATGGAAGAATGTATCGGGTCTTGAACATCAACTGTGATCAATCGCAAAGTGGGGTTTTCACGTCGTAGAACGCGGGCCATACCACCTGCCATCTTCATCAGTGCCGCCTCGTTCCCAGATTCTTGTGAGGCGTGGAAGCTGAGCCAAAGAACGTTTCCGCCACGAAGAAGGAGTTGCTTGACCTGCTGGAAGGTTTCTGAGCTGGGTGACAGAAGAAGTGGGTGCTCGACAGAATCGATGACAACCGTGATAGGTGAATGTTCGGATGCAGCTTCCAACTTCTCCATAGTGCACTCTATACCTCTCTGCTTTAAGCCAGTTGTTAGGGCTTGGCCGAGTGCAGCTTGGTCGGCATCATCCGAATATCCAAGGAGGACCTCCGCTTTCGCCTTCTTGGCTACGTGCTGAGGGCCGCCAGCTATGCTTATCGCTGAAGGGAGAAGTCGAGTCACCATCAGAGTCCTAGCGTTATTGGACGAGTGATTTTCGGAGAACGCAAGATCAAGTCCACTAAAGCCACAGTCCTTCAAGAAAGCATCCCACTGAGACACGCTGATATGCAGTTCATCGATGCGTCCATTCTCAGACGCCGCAGGGTGAGTCGGTTCCAGGAGTACCAGTCTGCCATCTGATCTCATGAGCTTCTTGATATGCTCAATAGCGGTGCCTCTCCCAGTTGAAGTGAAAGAGACCATAGAAGCCACAATCAAATGGTATCCATGGGCACTGAGTCCTTGGTGGACAGGGTCCTGAGAAATGTCGAGCGTCTTGAAATCAATGGGGGCAACCCAGTCCTTGAACTTCGTGCGCGCCTGATCAACCAGCTCGGGCAAAACGTCAGTATAAGTGTACGCAACTAGTGACGAACGGCTGTGGGACTCAATAGCCCCCATCAGCGACATAGTGGCACCGCTGGGTCCATTGCCGACCATCAACACGTCCATGTTGGGACTCTTGTGGATAAGGGATCTCATGTATGCCGCGATCCGTGCCGCATGGTTATCGGAAAGAGTACCGTCATTTTCTCCATAGACACGCGAAATGGGGCTCGACGTGGGAGGCGCAAAGTCATCTTGGGCCATAAAGTCGACATCAGGTTTCCAATCTATGCGATAGGTCATCTTGTTGTTGGCTTCATCATCCACATCACCCTCCCCCACAGCCTTGAGTCGAGCATTGTTGCATGTTACAACAGGACGACAAGTACCGTCGGTCATACTCTGGTACGCATAGAATGCATAAGTAGAGTCTCGTGGGGTGTGCTGCCAATGCTGCAGAGCTACCACGATTTCAGTACCAGGTGAACTGTCCATGTCGACTGCAACCGAGATCTGCCCCATGTTGGTGGGCATGACAGGTGCCATAAGCCCTTGTCTTCGGAAACAAACAGCATCAAGTTGGCAAAGACAGTCGAAGACGCTAGGATGGATGGTATGCGGCTGCATGGAGTGCCCTGGCACGAACTGGGTGATATCAGGGATGACGACCTTAGCCATAGCATACCCGTCACCGACATGAATCTCTTTCATGCCTTGAAATATCTCGCCGTACTCATTGCCAGCTGTCTTCAGGTCGAGATATGTCTCTGAAGCATCCAGAGGAATGTGACAGGCAGCTTGGATGTCTCGTAGCCATGCTTGAGCTGCACCTTTCGATAAATGACCCAAGCCGCCATCTTCTTCGGCACTCGCAAAGCCATCTGCCTGCGATTGAGCAGTAGCTCCAGATTTGATGTTAACCGAGTCCCATGAAACAAGGCCGCTGCAGTTGTCAACCCAAGAGCCCTTTTGGGAATCATAAGAGATGATACGGAAGTGTTCCCAGGAACTACCCGTATACTGCCGAGAAGGGCTGATTATGAGTTGAAGTTCCACTACCTGACTCTCCTTGGAATTGTCGTCATCGTGTATGATGACAGGATTGGAGATGGTCATGTTCTGGACATTGACATTGGTAATGCGACCTGCCGTGTTGCGCAGCTGGAATAATTGCTTCATAGCCTCAATGACCATAATGAGATATCCAGCACCCGGGAAGATCATGAATCCCTCAATTACGTGATCACGCAGCCAAGGTGTATTGGCAAGACTAACATGGTACCTCCATCGCGGCTCGTACGGTGAGCTAGCCGGGTCGAACAGGCCAAGTAGATCGTGTGGTGGGAATGGACGCATCCGGTTATTTTTGCTCAGCCTTGACTCGCGCCAGTAAGTGTTGCTGTGATCCCAGGGATACGAGGGGAGCTCAGGGACAACTCGAGGCTGGACGTCGTTACTACCAATATCCATTCGAACGGAAACACCGGCATCGAAGGCCTTTCCAACCAGTGTCGATACAGACTTGAGCGCACTTGTGCTTCGAACAAGACATGGGGAATAGTTGTACTTGAAAGAAGCCCCCGAGGCCAACTTGAAGTTGGACTCCGACAAGGACTGTCTAAGAGGACCAGATAGAGCGGCATGAGGGCCGACTTCGATCAACATGTTGATTCCGGAGGAATGGACATTGGATAAGTGCTGCGCGACGAGTTGAGAAGCCGTGCTGAACTTGACCTGGGACACCAGGTTAGACACCCAATAATCTGCTCCAAATCCAGACGTCTTGCGGACACCAGTAACAGAAGAGAAGAATGCAACTTCATCTCGTGTCTCAGTGGTTATCAACGCATCAAGAGATGTGAGATATGATGGGGCGACCACCTCCATGTGATGAGAATGATACGCCGAGTCCACTTTGATACGTCTATTAAAGACTGAAGCCTCAACCAAAGCAACTTGGAGTTCTTCAAGCGCTGCAACATCTCCAGAAATGGTGGTGCTCTCGGGACTGTTGACACAGGCCACAGTGATCTTACCAAAACTGCTGTCGATCTTCTTGATCCGTTCGCCAATGGCATCAGGTCCTTCCCCTACAGCCAACATGCCTCCAGGACTTGAGTTCAGGGTCTTGGCCTTCGCAGAACAAATACCTCTCATGTAAGACACTTGCATAGCCGCTTCCCTGGACAAAGCTCCGGCGGCATAGGCAGCTGCAATTTCTCCCGAGCTGTGACCACAGACAGCTTCAGGTTGAATGCCATAGGCATTAGCAAGGAGGTCGACCATGGCGATTTGCACCGCCGTGGTGGCTGGCTGAGCAAATCTCGCCTCACCCAGTCGTGATGACTCCTCGTCCCGTGAAAGCTCCTCGATAAGATCCCATTCACATCCTAATGCTTCCATAGCATTGTTGCAGTGTGAAATAGAAGAAGAGAACTCGATGGCCTGGGAACTCGTGAGCAACTCGCGGCCCATAGCAAACCACTGTGCACCCTGACCAGTAAAGATAAAGGCCAGCCCAACGTCTCGTGATGACTTGACTCGCTGGAGGCTAACGTCCCCGAGAGCTGCTTGAAGCCCTTGTATGTCGCTTGCAACAACACTGCAGCGCCATGGCAGCTTTGAGCGGCGTTTGTTGAGGGTGTAGGCCAGATCGACGAAGGAGACTGACTGGCTCCCCTCTGACTGTAGCCACTGTCGTGTATTGTCGATCAATTTCTTCAGGGATGATTCCGAGTTTGCCGACAGAACAATGGGCCTCATGTCGCTGCTCTGGTCACGATGAGGTTGAGAGTCAAGATCGTAACCCTGGAGGATGACGTGGGCGTTTGTTCCACCATATCCAAAACTATTGACAGACACTCTGCGAGGTTCTGTATGGTTCTCTGGCGCGAGAGGCATGAGTTCAAGAGGTACCTTGATACCTTTCTTCTCGAGATCAAGGCCAGGCTTCGGATTGACGAAGTTGAGCTGCGGGGGGATTTGATTCTTCTTGAGAACCATGATAGCCTTGATTGCGCTCGCAACACCACTCGCAGCTTCCAAATGTCCAATGTTCGTCTTGATACTTCCAACCGGTAGATCTGTGGTTCTTCCTGCTTCGCGACCAAATACTCTAGCGATAGACCCGACCTCGGCGTTATCACCAGCGACAGTACCTGTTCCGTGGCTCTCGACAAATAATGTCTCGAGGGGATCGAGGCCAGCTCTTGAGTAGACAGATCGAGCTAGAGCTTCTTGAGCGTGACTGTTTGGTAGGAAGATGCCAGATGTCTTTCCGTCATGGCCCACGCCTGACTCCAGCAGGACTGCGTGAACGTAATCACCGTCTGCTACAGCTCGATCCAGGCGTTTCAACACGAGCACACCCATACCTTCACCTCGTGCATAACCAGCGCCACGATCATCAAAGGTGTACGATCTCCCATCTTTGTTGGTAAGCTGTCTAGAGATGAAGGTCAGTGAGATTCTTGTGCTTGCCTTGGGTAGACATTTCACTTACGACATGACGAGAGATTGGTCAGGAGTGAGTAAAAGCTGACTTGCTCCCGCCAGAGCTATCGTGGCCTCGTCTGCTCTCAGCGTTTGACACGCTTGGTGCAGAGCCACAAGACCACCAGACTACATGTAAATCAGCAATTGTCAGAAGGGAAAGGTGTGACACTACCTACGCATCCAGTGTCCAAAGTATTGGAGCTTCCTTTCAAATCCAATACGTAGGAGATTCTGTTGGCCAGAATGGCTTCTCCTGCTCCAATGATATGGGTCATGCTCACTTGCGACAAATCTCTATAACCCATGCGATCATAGTCCCTAGCAAACATGGCCATGTGAACAGATGTATCAGATCCACGCAACTCTTCAATTGGCAAGCCAGCATTCTCAAGCGCTTCATAAGTCACTTCAAGCAAAAACCTCTGCTGAGGATCCATAGACGCTGCATCGGTCCCAGGAATGTTGAAAAAGCGAGCGTCGAACGCAGAAACATCTCCGTCGAGAAAGTAGGCATGACTGAAATTCGTCGCGTCTCTGGTATCTGGATTCTCATTGTAGAATGATTTCCAGTCCCACCTGTCTTTAGGTACTTCTTTTCGCCCATCTCTGCCTTCTGCAAGAAGAGACCATAGACCTTCAGGGCTGTCCACCCCACCAGGAAGGCGGCAAGCCATTCCAACGACGGCGATACGATTCTCCTGTTTCGACATTTGGTAGAGTATGTACTTGACAGCTAAGTCTTAATTGAACTACTGCGGGAAGGAAGAATCTTGTTTGGTATGATAATGGTGACAACGAGGATTGTGGGACAGTGCGGTGCCTCAAAGCGAGGAATGTTCGATTGGCAACTTCTACTTGTGAGAATGTTCTGCATTCGGAAAACACCCTCTGACTCAATTGGGACAAACGTCGACCATAGTTAAGCCCCCCCTAGCCCCGTCTACACCTAGACCACCTCATCTTTCCTGAACCGCTATGAGTTCTCGATAACTGCATATGCCCTGTTATGACCGACATCCTTGTCTAGAGGTCCAGATAACGAACTAGCCCGACCCTGAATTCGCCGAACGGAAATAAACCCTGAGGTTGCATGGCTCCACTCTCACCTAGCCTGCACTAATTCCTGAGGAATAGATAAGAGGGTCGTTTCATTGCCAAACGACCTAGCGATTGGGTCGAAAAGTGTCTGTTCATCATAGCTCCATCCACATTTGCAGGGCAAGGGTAGGAAAGTGGAGAAGGGTAGTTTCGACAGGATTCATATCCATGAAGTTGGAGAAGGGGTCTCCGATAGGATCTGTATCCATGAATTTGGAGAAAGTTAGTCTCCGACAGGATTCGCATCCATGAATGTACCCATGAGCAGAGCCCCGGCCGTTAGACGACTGATCTAGAAATGCGATACGGTCATCAACCACAGGGGAAAGATAATTAGCTCCTGCATTAATTCAGACCCTGGACCAGGTCCTCGGTGGCGATGCATGTGAAAAATGCAACATGAGCTAACCATCGGTCAGTGTGTTCGTTAAGGGCCTGGGCCGTTCTTAGGATCAATGCCATCCGTTCATGGCTGTAGAGGCGCCAGCAGGACCCTGTCTTTGTCCGCTTTCCCATCTTGGGGACGCCGACGCAAGCAAAACTGGCCGTTAGGTGGATCAAGAAAAGTTCTCGAGACTGAGAGGGGTTGAGCAACGCAGACGGGCAGCCCACGCTGTTAGTTTCGTGCATTGAGTTTACCTTTAATTCTACTGCCTGTGTACTAGCCATTACAAACCACGAGACAACACATACTGCAAGCACTTAACCTGTACTGCAGTAAACAACGAAGTTTTTTGACCAATTGCTTCCGGCTACTCCACTGTCGCCATGATGCAACACCGTTTTGTCTTATTTGGTGGGCAGGGATCTCACTCCATATTTTCGCCCAGTGCTGGCAACAAGGCCGAACAAGATGCTCAGTCTGTGGGTGTTGGCAGCATCCTCCTGTCAAAATGCCATGCCGTATTCCTGGAAGAAATCTCAAGTTTGGATGTCCAGTCTCAGCGAATTCTTGCTATCGAGACAAAAGCTTTCGCCACACCTGGCCAACTGCTTAGGCCTGTAGCAACATATCATCAACACCCAGTACTACAGGCAACCACTATCTACCTTTGTCAGATTTTGAGATATCTGGCTGAGACCGTACAAGATAATGATGTCTTTGGGAATTCGTTTGATGCCCTGCAGGCGACGGCTGGGTTCTCATCAGGCATGATTGCAGCTGCGGTTGTTGCACTCGCGTCTGACCTTGACGAGTTTGTGGCAGCTGGAGTCCAAGGGTTTCGTTTAGCCTTTTGGATCGCATATCACAGCTACATGTGGAGTCACTCAAACGGCATCGGGGAACATGCCAATCTAGAGGCGACTATGTCGCTTGTCACCCGGGGTCTTACCAGAGAACAGGTAAACAACAAGATACAGGAGGTTCATTCCCGGCTCGGTTTTTGTCGAATGGAAATATCAGCTGTTTTGACTTCGGGCTCCGTGTCCATCTCAGGACCCAAAGCAGATCTCCTCGCTCTGCAGGAACATCTACAAGATGTTTATGGAGTGGTGACAACCTTTGCCTATGTTCATGGCTGGTACCACGGAGGAAACCAACTTGAACCTGTGGTTTCATCTGTCGAGAGAGAGATCGTCCGTCGACATATCAACTTCCCTCTGTGCTCTAAACCTATGAAGTTGATTTATTCATCATCGGACGGTACACGTTTCGATACCATTAATGGGTCTTCCGGCGAGCTACCAGTATGGCTGGCTCGACACCTTCTTATCCACTGTGTGAATTGGCCTGAGACCAGCTATGCAATCGCAACAGACATTGAGGGTATTTTACAACAAGATCCTGTTAGACCCATCCGGGTTCTTGCTTTTGGCCCCAGTTCTCGGTCTCTATTTCCCATGTTTGAGTCTCAGGATTCTCATATCTCATGTCATGATGTATCATTCTTTAAGGCAGATAAAGATTTCGTATCGCAGTCTTCAATCCGCCCGAACGATATTGCTATTGTTGGGATGAGCGTAAAACTTCCCAAAGGCCAAGGCACCGATGAATTGTGGGAGACATTGTCCCAAGGCCTCAATGGTGTACAGGAGATTCCTAAAAGCAGATTTGAGGTTTCCGACTATTATACAGATGAGAGAGACCGGCCACGGTCCATGGTCACTAGGTACGGAGCCTTCCTAGAGGACCCATTTAGGTACATTCGTTTCCACCGTGTGATATGATCTGTGACTCTAACTGTTTTATAGTTTCGATAATGCCTTCTTCAATATCTCCCCACGCGAAGCCAAGTCCATGGATCCACAACAGAGAGTTCTGCTACACACCGCTCAAGAAGCACTGGAAGATGCTGGCTACGTGGCAGACGCAACGCCATCTTTCCAGAGGTCGAGCACTGGCTGCTACATCGGGCTGGCCACGGGAGACTATACTGACAACCTGCGTGACGATATTGATACATTCTACCCATCTGGCACTCTTAGAGCGTTTCACAGCGGCAGGATATCGTATTTCTATCGACTCAGTGGGCCCTCTGTCGTAACCGACACAGCATGTTCATCCTCGGCAGTCTCCATCTACCAAGCTTGCCGAGCGATACAGAGCGGGGACTGTACAGCGGCTATTGCGGGCGGAGTCAACATAATTACCAGCCCCGATGTAAGTAAAGCCCAGCAGCCATGATCGAACCGCTCACTAACACGCATGGAATTTACAGATGTATCTAGGTCTATCTCGTGGACACTTCCTAAGTCCCACAGGAAACTGCAAGCCATTTGATACAACAGCCGACGGCTACTGTCGCGCGGAAGGATGTGTTTTATTCGTTCTCAAACGACTCTCAGACGCTGTTGCGGAAGGTGATCGCATCCATGGAGTTATCAAAAGCGCTCAAATCAACCAGAGCGGCCAATCTAGTTCCATCACTCATCCCCACAGCCTGACACAAACTGCTTTACTGAGAAGGACGCTCAGTCAAGCAAATGTTGAACCTTCATCTGTCAGCGTTGTGGAAGCACATGGAACGGGCACACAAGCTGGAGACGCTCGGGAAGTCGAGACCTTGAAACTTGTTTTTGGTCAGCACCACTCAACAAAAAGCCCTTTGCTTGTGACCTCGATCAAAGGAAACATTGGTCATTGTGAGGCTGCCTCTGGTGCTGCGGGACTGGCCAAGCTTTTGCTTATGCTTCGCGAGAATGAGGTCCCAAGGCAAGCTGGACTTAAAAATCTTAATCCAGCCTTGGGTGACTTAGCGAGCTCCGGTCTCGTCATCCCTAGACGCAACATGATATGGAAACAGCAGCAAGGGATGCCTAGACGTGCTATCCTCAACAACTTCGGGGCTGCTGGGTCTAATGCATCGCTACTCTTAGAGGAATGGGTCGGAACTGCCAAGCAGGACCACAAGCAACAAGCTACAGGCACTCGTTCTTCTTATGTCTTCACGGTTACGGCAAAATCAAACAAAGCTCTCCAGTCTTCTGTGGCCAAAAGCATTGATTTCCTCGTCAAACGTGAACATCGGGCATCACTGGCAGATATGTGCTACACGGCTACAGCTCGTCGACATCAATACAGCCATCGTATCTCGCTATCATGCAACTCGAAATCTCAACTGGTCGAAAAGTTGAGGGAGTGCAGAGCTGCAGAATCCCAACCTGTCAGGCCTGTTGCGTCAATCGTGTTCGTCTTCACTGGCCAAGGTGCGCTTTACAGCGGCATGGGCAAGGAACTCATGAGTACATATGCTCCCTTCAAGGACATAATCATTTTGTGTGACCAGATCGTCCAGGAACTCGATCTAGGGTGTCCCAGCCTAGTCAACTACATAAGCTCGAAAGGTGAAACTTATATGAACGCATTGTCGGATGTTGAGCACCTTATGGTATCGCAATGCGCGTGCATCGCGCTCGAATATGCACTCACAAAGGTCTTGATGTCTTGGGGTATCAAACCTAATTATCTTATGGGCCATAGGTATGTGGAATCGAACTGTCTAATGTTTGTGCTTGGCTTCTAGATAGTTACTAACCCACATCTAACCTTTAGTTTAGGGGAGTACGCGGCTCTTTGTGTTGCCGGTGCTTTGACACTAGAGGACACATTCCGCGTCGTCGCCACACGAGCAAAGATGATGGGCGAACGTTGTCCTGCAAACACAACAGGGATGCTTGCGTGCCATATGACACGCGAAGAATCACAAGCCTACATTTCTGAAGACTTAACACTGGATCAATTGAGTATTGCATGTCACAACGGTCCCCAAGACTGCGTCATCGGCGGTCCGCTTACGCAACTTGCCAAACTACAAGCACGATGCAAAGCTCATAACATTAGATCAAAGCTGATCAATGTCCCTTTCGCTTTCCATACTTCCGCCATCGATCCCATCGTTGAGCCTTTGCGCGCGCTCGGCAGAACCGTCAAATTACATGACCCGACGATTCCTGTCATTTCCAACGTCGATGGGCAAGCCTTTTGCAAGTCCAGGGACGGCTCGGATTATTTTGCAAACCATACGAGAAATCCTGTGCACTTCCATGGAGGCGTAAAGAGTCTCGAGGGGCTCATTGGTCAATCTTCCCTTGACGAGTCTCTCTTCGTTGAAATCGGCCCGCAACCAGCTCTCCTACCAGTGCTGAAGGATTTTATCAATTCCAGTTCTTGCACTTTGCTCAACACATTACAAAAAGGTCGTGACTCGTGGACCTCTCTCGGTATTACCTTGTCCGCAATTTCTCTGCGCAAGATCGAAATCAATTGGCGACAAGTGTTTGCTGGTACATCTGCGCAAGTAACAAGCTTGCCCGGATACCCACTGGAAGGTTCAAAGTTCTTCGTCCCTTTTCATGAACCCACTGGTGCCATGGAAAACTCAGAGGGTTCGGATCACGGGACCGGACGTCGTCTTAGGACCCAGTATCCTCTATTATCTTGGCTGAGAACAGACGCCGTTACATCTGGCGAGCTTGTTTTTGAGACCGATATGGATACACTTGGGCCATTGATCTCTGGACATGATGTCGGCGGTACACCAATCTGTCCTGCATCCGTCTTTCACGAGCTTGCACTTGAAGCGGCTCATTCTCTGCTGGAACCTCAGAAGGATGAGGTACTGGTCGTAACTGGCATGACTTTCTCAAGTCCGCTGATCCATTTACCGTTGTCTGTACATGGAAATTGCCATGATAAGATAGTGCGCGTGCGTATCTCCAAGGCCAGTGAGCTATCCACGCTACCAAACTTCAAGATCACTTCTTGCTTGGCCAATACCTCCAATGAGACGTTGCATTGCTCTGGTTATGTCGATACCCAAAATCTAGATGCCATCGCTGGGCAGTGGATCAAAGACCATGCTTTGGTGACCAGGCAAAGTCGGTTTTTCTCTGGTCCTGCAAAGGATCATATGAGTACTTTCCGGACAAAGCTGTTATACGAGAATATATTCACCCGGGTCGTGCGATATTCTCCACAGTACCACAGTCTGCAGTATCTGAACGTGGCTGATTCGAACCTTGAAGGAATGGGTTCCTTCAAGATATCATCTCATGACACGCTTGATCATTACCTGGCCCATCCTGTTTTTACCGACACATTGCTACACGCAGCAGGGTTTATTGCCAATCTCGCAATTGGTTCAAACGAGATTGGCATCTGTTCTGGCGTTGAGTCGATCATGATTGCCTACCACAATCTGGACTATAAAGACACATGCAAAATCTATTGCAATCTTCTCGAGGTCAAAGGCGCCATTATTGCAGATTCGGTAGCATTGGATAGCTCTGACAGGGTTATTGCAGTAATTCGCGGTATGGAGTTTAAGAAGCTGCAGTTGTCCACATTTCAACAGGCTTTATGTCGCATGTCATCGAGCTCCAAGCCCGATGAACAGGAACATAGTCGGAAAAACCAGAGTCTAGCAGTCCCACTGTCGGCCATTGCAGGAGGCAAGACCGAAGACCGTATTATCACTGGCAGTTCTAGTGACAGTCCTGTTCTAGCAGATACTGATATGGGCAAAATGTTTAAAAATATTGTTGTAAGAATTGGTGGATTCACTGAACAGGATATCGACTACAAAATGTCCCTTGGTGATCTTGGGATCGACTCCATGATGCAGATCGAGATCACCTCCGAGATTTCACGAGCATTCCCCGGTCAGACCGGGATCAGCCACCACGCCCTATCAGAATGTGAAACCCTTGAAGAGATGGAGAACATGCTCTTTTCCGTTCTCCAATCATCCAGCAAGAAGATGTACAAGGCTTGTGTTGATGAGTCCAGCAGTTCAGGAATATCGGCTTTTCAATCCACCTGCGTTATCACTCCAGTCTCCTCAACACCATCACACTCAGCCGAGGGGTTTTCCGACTCACCGACCCTGCCAGCCACTCTTCATGTTGCCGAAGGGTTTCAAACACCATTATATCTCTTCCATGATGGCAGCGGCCAAGTTGGCATGTATAAGCGACTTCAGGGTCACGATAGAACCACGTATGCCTTCTTCGATCCTAAATTCGAGCCTTGTGGCGAGGAGCGCTCTTTTTACCCAAGTGTTGTGGACATGGCAAAGGATTATGTCTCCATGATCTGTTCGGATGCTAGGCACCCAGCTTCACCATTGATTCTCGGCGGTACGTCTTGAACTAATATTTACCTTTGAACCAAATGGGGTACTGTGGCTAACGAATATGGTAACAGGCTGGTCTTTTGGTGGCGTCGTGGCTTATGAGGTAGCTCGGCAGCTCACGATCCGCGGGGTCAATGTCAAAGGCCTTGTACTGATTGACTCACCAAGTCCAATCGATCACGAGCCACTTCCAGCCGCTATCATTACCAGTATAATCGGGTCCGGTCGCCAGTCTGAGATTTCGGGAAACCTTCAAGAAGAGTTTTTGTCCAATGCGTCACTGTTAGGAAATTATAAGCCCGAGCTGTATTTCCCAGTTGCTGGAACACCCTTGAAAACAGTCATGCTGCGAAGCCAGAGCACCCTGGATACCGAGGCTTTGTTTGGAGTTCGCTATAATTGGCTTAGTCAACAAGAGACTCGTGATGACGCGATTGTGGCCTGGGAATATTTAGTTGGTTGTTCTGTCGAGGTTCTTCCTATTCCGGGAAACCATTTCCAGCCATTTCTAGAAGATAAGGTACGTCACCGCGATTCTCCATATTTTTGCACCTTCCAAAATGCTGACCTACACTTTCAAGATTGACGAGACATCAGCACAGCTGTGGGAGGCATGTCGAATTCTTGAACGAGCGTAGGCTATCAAGTTCATGTTCGCAACATATAAGACAGATGGCATACCAACGAAGGCCTTTGCGAATAGTCATTTATTTGGGGGAATGAAGGTCATTTTGCAAATAGTACAGTTTACATCGACACAATGGCGAGTAGTTTCCAGTCACTCTAGCGTATACACATAGGTAGCCATTAATTTACAGAAAATAGCTCTCTTATCTCAACGTTACACAACTTACTATCCATCAAGGCTAATCGTCATACTTGTCCCAAAATGATGCTATAGCTTGGTACTCCTGCATGATAATTTCCTTATGGCTCTGAGACCTTGGTGTAATCTTGATAGGGAACTTCTTGGGCGCAATCAGAAACCCATCGTGGTAGGCGGTATCGATATCGTCATCAATGTCGTTAGAGCCAGCTGAAAGATCAAAGGCCCAGGCAATCTTGGCCATATTTAGCATCTGCACGAGGACAAATATCAATACAAGTTTGAACTATCGATTTGTGCCAAACACAACATACCATAGAGTTCTTAGCCAATCTCTGTCCGGGACATACCCGTCTACCTGCACCAAAGGCATACAGGATTCGGCGATGAGAGGCACTACTTTCGTCAACCGCATACCGGGTTCCGTATTTATTGCTCATGAAACGATCAGGCATAAACTCGCGCGGTCTTACGTACTCGGCCTCATCATTGTGGATCGCCCAAGTGTTAGCAAGGACGACAGTATCTTTAGGCAGAAAGTACCCTTCGTAGGTGTCGTCTCTTGTTAGAGCGTGAGGGACGCCACCAGGCGCCACTGGACGCCACCTGAGGGTCTGCGCATCAGAGTCAGAAGGGGGAACAGACAACCGGGCGGATAGTCTGGACATACCTCATACATGCAGGCTTTGATGAAAGGAAGTTGTTCTATGTCTTCTGCTGATGGAGATCTCGATGATCCACATACTTGATCAACTTCCCTCTGTGCCTTCTTAAATTCGACTGGGTACTTGATCATTGCGAGAAGAAAAGAGAGTAGGGTTGACGCGGTAGTGTCAGAGCCAGCTTCCATCTGTTGAGAGTTAGATAAATATACTCCAAGTATCTCTTCAAATGATAGGTCGGGACTCCTTTACCAAGTTTCCAGCCAGATAAGCAATGTGCTCATCGTCCATTTCGTTCTTTTCCTGGTCATCCAACATAGTCTTTAAGAAGCAATCCCTGCCTTTACCACGGTTCAATCGATCTCTAGTTTCATGAACAAGCCTAAGGTATAAACCCTTCTGTTCCTTGCGCACCGCCTTGGCCCTTGTCTTCCAAGGCGCTGAGAACTCGGGCATCGCTCGCAAGAAAGGGAAAGCATCTACTGGGGGACTGGCCCCTTGCTCTAGCAGGGCAGTAAACTGATCTTGAGCATGGTAAAGGGCTTGGACGTTGGGGTGGTCAAAGGAGGAGCCGCGCTGGCCATAGACCGAGGCAAGAATCACTGCCGTGGTATATCGGCGGATATGGTCGTAGTAACCTTCAGGATCTTGGAGAAGCTGGACCATGGTTTGTGTAGTCTCGGCTTCTTGGAGGGGGAGTAGCTTATCTACCACGGAGACACTGAGCAGCGACTGCAAAATCTTGCGTTGCTTCCTCCACTCTTTACCGTACTGCATGAGAAGAATATGTATCTCATTGGGACAGACAATCTCATTGGCAAGAAAGGCATTGGCTCGGCTGGAATAGATAGCGCCTCGCTCGTCATAGAGTCTTGTGTGATAGTTCAGCACATGATTACAATCTGAGGAATGCGCTGACTTACGCTTTCACATGCTTGTAACTGTTCAAAACGACAAAGTTCTGTGAACCAATTTTAAGGCCAATTATAGATCCATAATCGGCTTGCATCTCATGAAATCTATCTGCGTGTTACTACGGGTCTATAAACTATCCTGAAGGGCGGTCGCCTACTTGAGAAATGCCTTAGATGAAGGCACCATGGTGAGGTTCCCCAGGAAGGGTACTGTCGGGGGCCCTGGAGGAAAGTCCTTGGGTCTGCGACTAGCGAGGTAGTGCCTCAGCAGAACAAAGCCAACCGCAAGAACTATGGGTATGCATAACTGGACGATACTGGGAACGCCCATCATTCCTTGCAGATACATGCTGGAGGGCAATCGGATTGAGAAGCTTTCGGTGGTTGGGATGAGTATGAACAAGGAAATTGAGGTTCCGTGACAAAACCTGTCTGAATCTAAGTTTTTGCCTCCTTCACCGCAAACCGAGTTCACCCAAGAAACAGACTTAACATAGCCACCCCCGTACCTAGGCGCCCTGTGAACTCTCACACCCTTGCCCGTATCTGAGAAATCAGGCCACTTATTACCGAAGCTGTTTTGAAAATTCAAACTGCGCTATAATGAACTTCCACCGCAACTGCGGTGACATTCTAAACCTCCTGATATCTCATTTATCGCAGTAAACCCTATAGACTAGACTCGAGCTATCTACTGCAACGCTCCACAGATGGTGGAACCGGCTAACCCTTTCGGAGCTCCAGACCGAAAGGATCAGATCCCTGGATGCAGGATACCACCAGCGTGGAACCTTCCTTATCACTGGCTTTGCTCCGAGTAATTAATGTGTAACCTTCCTTATTGGACTTGTTCCGAACCGGCGAAATAACAAATTTTTCTGGCAAGCAACGGACGGCTTAGCGCGGCCAATTTTTTCGGGAAGTGTTTGGATGTGGAACTGCCAGCATCGATGCCAGCAATTGACCGTCGTCACAGCGAGCTTCGACATTGTGTTGTGTTCATCTCTTCAACTCCTGCGACCCATTAATGCCAACTGTTGGAGCAGGTGCCGGAATAAAACATCATCCGGTCCGGACTACAACTGGCGGTTGTCAGCTAACCTGTAGACCGCTGAGTGGATACAACAGCACAGCGCCACACGCTCTGCATCATGTCGCGCTTGGAGAGCTACTCCCATATCTGCGGAGACAATACATTTGGACCTACTGTGCCTGGACTTGCAGATTGTCGTGGCGGATTCGACTTTACCGGTACACATCATGTCCATGCGATGTCTTGGAATCGGGCGACTAATTAACTTGTGAATAGTTACATTTGAGGAAAGCATATTCTCACTCACTACATCATGTCTAATCGTTGCTATTATTCCCTGGAGGATATACTCCCTCTGGGCAAGATCTGCCAAGACCCGTGACTGTTGCTTGCTCAACATTAAATTGGTATGCAAAACATTGTCTGACATCTCTGGGTGTTTCGTTCCCCTTATGTTAAGCTAAATGACGTATTCAGTTCGGCTTTGTGGCACTTGGTGCCCTTCATGCTGTCTTACTAGCCTTCCTTTCCAGGAGTCAGGCATCTCATCGTGTCCTCCTTGTATTATCGGGAACCTTTCAGTTACTCGCCAGCGTCTTGCTTACTGCACTATGTTATTGGGAACATCGAAAGGCCATCAGGCCATCTTTCATTCTATCAGCCTCTTTACTTTTAACTACACTACTAGATGCTGTCCGAGCAAGGACACAGTCTCTTCTTCCAGACAGTAATACAGTCGCTGGAGTTCTGGTTGCGATCGTCGTGGTAAAGTTGCTTCTTCTCTTGGCCGATGCTAGAGATAAAGCAAGTATCCTGCTACCCGAGTACTCTAAATCGTCCCTAGAGCTTCGAAGTAGCCTCTTCTCGAGAGCTTTCTTCATCTGGTTGTTTCCTGTATTATCTATGGGTTTCAGAACCGTCATATCTTCCGATGACTTACCACCTATCAATGAGAAGCTAGCATCACAGACGCTGACAGCTAAGGTTGAGCGGCGATGGAAGAGGAGTCAGTACTGGCTCTTGCCCACCATTGCATCATTGCTAACAGTAAACAGGGGTTTCAATAGGACCTCTTTCGTTGTTCATAGATGTCCTTGCTAGTTTCCCCAAAGAGCTCTGCATCATACTACTTGCAAATCTAGTCCAGGTCGGCCTGAACATCTGCCAGCCACTGCTCATCCAGGAACTGGTGACCTTCCTGGACTCAGCTGACCGTTCTATAAACAGGGGCTACGGGCTTCTCGGAGGGTTCTTCTGTGTTTCCATGACCAATGCTGTAAGAGTCTTATGTACCCCATCACTTTGAAGTGTTAGCTGACATAGTTGGCAAAGTTGGTAATCCCATGGGGTTTCCACTACGTTGGTCGTCTTATGACCATGACCCGTGGCGCACTTGTCCCCCTGATTTACTCCAAGCTTCTCCAGCTGAGAGGAAACGACTTACACCAGATGACCTCCTTCACTCTTATGAGTGCAGATGTGGAAACTATCGTTAACGATTCATGGAGATTACTGGAGCCATGGGCTCATCTCTTGCAGATCGTGATCGGAACATACCTTCTCTATCGTCAATTAGGTGCGGTCTGCTGCATACCAATCGTCGTGATTCTTTGTAAGTCTAGAAGACTCCTAGTCTACGTATCAAACACCCAAATCGTCGGCCTGCTGACTGTCTCTTTCCACTAGTAACCTTTACACTTGTTGCCGTCATCGGCTCCAGGATCGCTGGTCATCAGTCCGCTTGGTTTGATCAAATCGAAAAAAGAATTGACTTGACAACCCGTACACTTAGCTTCTTGCATTCTGTCAAGCTTCTTGGGCTTTCTAGGATTCTGGAAGATAAACTGCATGAGAAGCGGGAGAATGAGCTACGAACATCCCAGAAGTTCAGAATCACCAATTGCTCTGCCTTGGCATCCGGTATGAATGTTCTATTATCCAGATTCAATCTGAACATCTTTCTAATGCTTTCTATAACAGCTTCCGCCCCTCAGGTTCTAGCCCCTCTGGTCACCTTTGGCGCATACTCAATTGCCAAGATGGTTTCAGGACAGCCCAACTTCTCAGAGGCAACGGCTGTCACCAGCTTTTCAATCCTCAACCTCATATCCGCTCCTGCTATGCAGCTACTGCTCGCAATTCCTATGGGAGCACAAGCAATCGGATGTTACGGTAGAATCCAATCATTTCTTCGGACCCCCGAGGATCTCATCCCCTCGACAGCTACAACCAGCAGCTCAGACCTCACTGGCCAGAGTGCCAGACAGAACATCCTGATAGAACCTGAGTCGAGTATTGTTCTAGACTGTATCGAGCAGTCTCGTGGGAAGCTTGAAGTCCGATATGACCAAAACAGTCGCCTACCGATTCAGTTCATGCCAAATTCAATTATTGCTATCACAGGGCCAAGCGGCTGTGGCAAATCTACCCTTCTTCGAGAACTGCTTGCTTCTCAACAAATTCAACCTTCGGATCTCTTCCCCTCAAGCAACGTTGCTTATTGCTCTCAAACTCCTTGGATTTTTGAAGGCACTATCCGTGACAACATTTTTGGCCAATCCGAAGTGGACGAAAGCTGGTATCAATCTGTACTTCACAGTTGTGAACTTCGTGAGGATCTGGACAATATGCCCAACAGTGACTCTACTGAAGTTGGCAGTGGAGGATCGAAGCTGAGTGGTGGACAAAAGCAGCGTATCGTGAGTGACTGGGATAGCCTATGACGGGTGTCTAAGTCAAGACTAACATCATTCTAGGCTATCGCTCGAGCCTTGTGTTCTAGAAAGGCACGGGTAATCTTTGATGATGTAACAAGTGCCCTTGATGGGCGTACTACATCTTCCTTGATAACTAATGTATTTAGTAAGGATGGAATAATTCGCTCGCAGAACATGTCTGTTGTTGTAGCAACGCACTCGTTGCAGATTCTGCGTCTCGCAGATCGCGTCTTGCTTATGGGCCAAGATGGCCAAGTCATCGACTCAGGCCCATACGCAGAACTCGCCACACGGCAAGAATATTTTTCACAACACCAAAGTGGAAAGTCTTCACGGCCTTCTTCTTTGCCTCGAGATCCCCTGGTCCAAGTCAAAGAGCTTGAAGCTAGTCGAGGAGAGTACGCATCTCAACTCAAAACCAAGGCCGATGATCTGCGGAGAAAGCAGGGAGACTGGAGGCCCTTTACGTACTATCTTGGTGCTATGGGATGGCTTGGTGTCGGAACCTTTGTTACTGGCATCAGTCTCTACATGGTACTGAACGCAATCTTTGGTGTTTGGCTGGTGTGGTGGGCCGAGGATTCCCATGGCGGCCGAGGTCTTGGCTACTGGCTAGGCCTCTACGCTACCTGGGCCACTCTCATCACTATTGGGATTCTGATAACACCCATGTGAGTCCTTTTCAAGGAGCCTTGTACTGTTTTTCAGGTAAATCATGTTGACCTCGATTAGTTTCTTCTTCACCAAATTGGCCTCCAAGGCATCGCACGTCATGCACGCGGACTTGTTAACAACCACGATGAGGTAAACCACTGCGCTTTAGTGCTATCCAAGTCCCGAAATTGTCGCTAACATATACTTGGAATAAGAGCTCCGTTGACAGCTCTTACAAGCATAGAAGACACTGCATCTCTTATAAATAGGTGAGTGCAACCATTAGATAGGCACGTTCTTCCTTCAAACTAACGATTGGTAGGTTCAGTCAGGACATCCGCTTAGGTGACTGGCAACTGCCATTTAATATTCTTTTGACAGTGATGGGTACGTATAAATATTTTCTCTCGTGCTTTTAGCAGACTAACGTTTGAGTCTATAGCGCTACTCGCGTGCCTAGCAAGCATTGGTGTTGCTATCTCGGCTGTCCCGTACTTGGCCATAGGTGCACCAGGAATTGCCATTGTGCTTTATCTGCTTCAAATGCTGTACCTGCGCACTTCCAGGCAGTTGCGGTTACTCGAGTCAGTTTCCCCTTGTCATTGTTTCCTTTCAGCATGTTCTGGTCAAAAGGCTAATGTTTTACCTTTTCTTAAATAGACTCGAACAAAAGGCACCTATCGTGTCGCTGTTTCTCGACAGTATCCAGGGAATCACCACGATCCACTCCTTTGGCTGGAGCTCAGCTTATGTTCAAAAGAGCTACAACCTCTTGGACTCGTGTCAAAAGCCCCTCTATACCCTTTACTGCGTTCAACGCTGGCTGATACTTGTCCTATCTCTCATCGCCACAGGCACAGAACTGATCGTCATTGGAGCTGCCATCGCTCTTCGCACGAAGGTCAGTGCTGGACTAGTCGGCCTAGCCGTTGTTCATGTCACGACACTTGCAAAAAGTCTATGCGATCTTGTCATGCAATGGACAGATATGGAGACTTCACTGGGTGCTGTTTCGCGTATCTACACATTCTCACGTGAGACCCCTCGTGAGGTACAGTCGGATCAATCGTCTTCAAACCTGATTGAAGGTTGGCCGTTAAGAGGCGGTATCACTTTTGAGAATGTCAGTGCAACGTATGAAGATGCTACCACAGGGTTAGAGGTGTCGCCAAAACTAGCCTTGGACAGTATTACATTTAATGTCAAACCTGGTGAGAAACTTGGTATCTGTGGTAGAACTGGCAGGTAAGTTTTCTGATCTAAGGCACCTTCTATCTTCGCATCCGGCTAACGTAGCTTCAAACCCATAGTGGGAAGAGTAGCCTCATGGCAGCTCTCCTGCAGATAGTACCTTGCTACCAGGGCAGAATTCTTATCGACGGCACCGACCTTTCGACACTCCATTGCGAAGACGTTCAATCCAAGCTTAATTATGTAACACAAGAGCCGTTTTTATTTGACGGAACTATACGAGAGAATCTAAGCCCTTGGCATCTAACTCTTGCCGACCATGAGATGACTGCAGCTCTTGAGAAGGTCACTTTGTTAAAAAAGGCCACATCCCTCGGAGGACTAGATGCTTTACTGAGCCGCGACTCATTTTCACACGGTGAGAGGCAACTGTTCTGTCTCGCCCGAAGCCTTCTACGGAGCAGCAGCATCGTAATTCTCGACGAGCCCACTGGACAGTTAGTCACCAATTCCCAAACACATAAGCCCGCGACCGTTCTAATGTAAAGCAGTATTGACCCGAGCACGGATGCTACCATTCAGCAAGTTATCAGGGATGGATTTCCCGGTCGAACCATGATCATGATCGCTCATCGCTTGCGTACGTTACTTGATTTCGATACGGCTATCGTCTTGGATCATGGGAGGGTGAAGGAGATTGGCCCACCCAAGTCCCTTCTGAACGACATGAGTTCTACGTTCAACGCACTCTACCACGCGGCTGAAGGGTCCGTAACAAACGAGGGATAATGGTTGGTCATTAAATTAAAGCCAGTCTGTCAACATTAGGAAACTCCCAGAGGCTTTTACTTTCTTCGATAAAACACCGACTTGTAATAAATTTTAAAGTTATTTTTGTCTCGTCGCTTTGTATTTCTATGGTCTCATAATTGTATGCGGCTACTCGAATAAATTTGTGATCCGGTACCTTTTGCGTGTCGTCAGGTAAACCTTGAGGCGTAAAGCAGGTATGTGGCAATCCCAACCACTAGCTGTTCTCGTTTTACAGTAACAGCACATGGAGTCATGAGTAAAATCAATCTTATGGACAATTTATTCATACACTCTTTAGTAACAACTCCTTTTGCTGAGTTATCTCTCGTCGACGCTACCCGGAACTTCTTTTAGGTATCTTACCCTGAGGACCTCATGATTAGCATGGAAAGCTCGGGCCCGAATCCAGGTAGTATCGGACAATTCGAGAAATAAATGAAATAAACGGTCTGAGTGTGATCCACATTGCAACCAAATTAGTGTTCCCAGCCTAGTGGCTCAAAGGATTCACCACCGATCATGCAGGACCCTGCGAGTGGTGGCGGCTTAGCCACATGGTCCCCTGTTTATGTATCTAAACCGTGTGAGCCCATCCGCCCCGCCCTCCTTCCCTGTCGTACTCTGCCCAAGGCAGTCCGCGCGATGATTGGAGCCGAGATAGGCACAGTCGGAAGAAGCAGACTCACCGTTACATGGCAAGACGATGTGACTGTGAAGGTGCACCTAGGGTTTCAAAGTTCCGTGCATTATCAGTAATTATCCAGCATGGTATGTGGATCTGCTTAAGCCGAGGCAAGGGTCGGACCCAGATATTTCGCAACCCAGGCGGAGTATGTC
Source organism: Fusarium coffeatum (assembly GCF_003316985.1). Taxonomy (NCBI): domain Eukaryota; kingdom Fungi; phylum Ascomycota; class Sordariomycetes; order Hypocreales; family Nectriaceae; genus Fusarium; species Fusarium coffeatum. The sequence goes on along the minus strand of NW_022157868.1, from coordinate 156,500 downwards.
AGATAAGAAAAGTGATTGGCTATTGAAGACTATAGTGGGCTTGGCTGTCCTTACCTTCGCTGTGCGAGAAGCTCAGCCCCAAGCCCATTATTTATCCACTCACTCATAGAGTATCTCGTATTTTTATCCATACGCAAACCCATATCGACAAGGCACACTGGAAGGAGCACATGCAATCCGCACCAAAATTCAAACCAATGCAGCAACGAATTGACCTCCATTGTCACGCTGTGGCTCCAGGATATCGTCAATATGCTGTCGAAAATGGCCACGAAAAGCCTGATGGCATGCCTGCTCTCCCTGTACGTGACTAGCTCATATGTAGAGGTTCCATCGGTTACTAACAAGGTTTAGCAATGGAGTCCGAAGCAGCATATTGCCCTTATGCAGAAGCTGAATATTAGCAAATCCATACTGAGCATCACCTCACCAGGCACACACTTGACGCCAAGTAAGGATAACAATGCAGCATGTTTGACCCGCCAGGTTAATGAGGAACTTTCTTCTATCTGCAACGACCATCCCTCGCACTTTGGATTCTTTGCATCCTTGCCTTTGCCGCTGGTCGATGAATCCATTGCCGAGATCGACTATGCATTGGACAAGCTTGGGGCTCTAGGGATTGCGGTTCTGTCAAATGCCAACGGCGTTTATCTAGGCGATGAAAAGCTTGATGCTGTTTTTGCACATCTGAACGCTCGGAAGACTGTATTGTTCATCCATCCGACGACATGCAACATCCTTGGCCCTGTATCTGCAGAGGCAAATGCTCTACCACAGGTACAAGCAGTCAAGCCACTGGAGAAGTATCCTCGGCCGATGATGGAGTTCATGTTCGACGAGACTCGCGCCGTGGCAAATCTGCTTCTCTCGGGAACTGTTGCTAGATACGCAGACATCAGGTACATTATGTCCCACTGTGGCTGCGCACTGCCTTCAATGCTTGATCGCATCGGTGCTTTTGCGACTTTGATATCAGGGGCAGAAAGTCAGACCGCTGAGTTCGAGGAATTATTGCGGGAGAGGTTTTTCTTTGATCTTGCTGGGTTCCCTTTACCTAATGCCATCCATGGCCTACTCAGGATACTGGGCGAAGGAGGAGAGCAGAGGCTGGTTTATGGGACAGACTATCCCTTTACTCCTGAAAGGCTAGTGGTGGGTTTGGCAGATGCCTTGGATACTGGCCTCGAAGGAATATTCGATGAGGCTCAACGAAACGATGTCTATGTAGAAAATGCTACTAAGCTTTTGAACCTCTAACTATGAATGGTAGTAATGAGTGATTCTAACATAAGATATTCCTAGGATGCTGCACACTATTACGACGAGCAGAATAGCTAAAAAGTCCATACAATCTAGATGTTAACTTAGTTATAGAAGTTATTACATAAAGGCTCAAACAAAAACGGTCCACCGAATATCGAAACTAAGTCGATGAATCTTAAAGAATTGAACCCGCACCCGGTACATAATCAACCAAGAACATACCAAACCCAAAGGAAGCAACAACCTCGATATAGCCAGCCGTTGCTGTCATTAACACAGGTCCGATATTTTGCCAAGACTCAGAGTCCATCCAAGCTGGTCTCTCCTCCCCTCTGCACATGGCAGTGTGCAAACCTCGACCAACAAACCACGATATGGGCGAGTGAAGCAGATATGCTGCGTAAGCATAGCGAGGAGACCATAACCTCTGCTTTCCTGGTCGGTTGTAGTTGTGTTCCCAAAGAGACATGAAAGCAGGACCAACAGTCGCGAAAGTGAATTCGTTCCAGAGAGCAAAGAGTGCGGCGTCTGCAGTCCATCCCGACAGCTGCATGCCACCCTTATTAGGAGGATATGAATCCTTGTCACTATCCTCTTTCTTGCTAGCCTTTCTGTCTCGCAGAAAGCTGGGGATCAAGATAACTGGTATCAACGCCAAAGAGATGGCACTGGCCTTGGCCATGGATAGTTTGCCAAGTGGTCCGGACTTGTTCTCATACAAGCTCGACATTCGTGACTTACCCAAAACAGAAGCCATGTAGCCCAATACGTAGCCATAGATGTGCTGAGGTAGGAACCACGGCTGAACATGAATCACGGGGAGCCTGGAGCCCATAGGGAACTTTGTGCCAACCAAAAATCTGGTTCCAGCAATTACCAGCCATCCCCAACGACACATGTGCCCGTAAATCTTGGCCACGCTGAGGAACTCTGGCGAGCGAGCACCCTTGGTCTTGAATAGATGCAGACAACGGGTAAGAAGAACAGCGCAGAGATCGAACATCAGCAGCGTCGTCGTGTACCAAACGGTCCCGCCTCCAGGTTCTTTCCAGCCCTTATGCTCAAGCACCGCGTTCCAGTAATTCTTTAGATTCTCACGGAGATCTCCGGGCCGTGTGGCGATCTTTTGAAGCGGCTCGAGAAAGATGGAATACAAGAGCGATGGCAGGCCCAGCCTCAGGAGTTTGCTCTTGACGAACTCTGTCCATGAACCTTTGGAGAGCGACTTAGCCGTTAAGTTCCCTGAAAGCCAGAAGAACTGTCCAAGGCCATAAGCGTAGTGGAAAGCGACATAGGGCAATACGATAGGTGATGTTTTGGCGAAGCTTCCTGGGTGATCCCCTGTGCCACCACCACCGTAGGCTGCGCCTGTATGGTTGATGATGACAATGGTCGTCATGACAGCTCTTAGATTGTCGAGCCAGTATTTGCGGCCCTTAGGCCCCGAAGGCTTCGATAAACTCATCTTTGGTAATTAATGCCGATGAAGTTTGTTTGGTCAAATTGTGTAGGCAATTATCGCGATGAGTTGAGCAACTCAGTGTCTTGAAATGAGCGGGCTCCGACTGTGGAGAGCGCTGGGGGAAACAAAAACAAAAAGATTGGCTTCTCGTCCATTGCTGCAGGGGCGACGTTCTGGACCATGCACAGGTAGACAGGGTTGCATGCGCGCTAATATCGTACATGTTAGGAGTCCACAATAGATAGCAGGGAATCAGATCCTAGTTACTAGCAGCCCGCCCGTGCTCAATCCTCCGGAGTATTATTGATACCGTAGGCTGGGCTAGGTGCAGGCCTAACTCGACCCTTGTCTGCAGACCCATTTTAAGCTTTGCGCCCCGACTAACTCCATAAAAACATCTCCCAGGTACCCGTATTATCTATGCTAAGTCTTTTTGGGAAACTCATTAAATCGCTCTCTCTGTCTTCCTTTCAAACCTCACGTGATACGCAGTTTGCCTCGCTGTAAAGCCCTTTGTTTCTTGTCCTAGCCTGTTGATATATGCAATCACTACAAACAACACTGAACTCTGTCAATCACTGTCTCCTTCACTCAGTACATTCTGCCATGGCTGACCAACTGAAACCTCTGCTTATTATGACCTGTACCCCTGGTGCGGGTCACGTCAACCCCATCACCACAATTGCTAAAGTAAGTCCAGCACAACATAAGCTATGGCTTTATCTTCCATGCTAATTGGTCTAGGCATTGATGCTTGATGGCTATCACGTCACAGCTGTCTGTGCTAGTGGCTACAGAAAGCGATTCGAAGATATTGGATGCGACTACGTTGCCATTCAGGGCTACGCAGACTATGTTGACGAAGACCGCGACTCCAAATGGCCTGAGAGGGAGCTAATGGAACCCGGACCAGAACAGCTTGCCTGGACACTCGAGCAAAGTTTCATTAAAGTCATTCCAGACCAGCTAGCCGCAGTGCAGAAAGCCATCACCAAGGTCAGGGAGGAGCATCCCGGCAGACCTGTTGTACTTCTCAATGAATCCGCATACGCAGGTTCGTTGCCGCTGCAAAGAGGTGCACGAGGAGTCAAGCCAGATGCTTTCATTGGTATCGGCATCAATCCCATCTCCATAACGAGCGCCGACACTCCCCCATTTAACACAGGGTTACCGCTCCCGACCTCTCCGGAGCAAAGGGCTCAGTATGCCATGATGTGGGAAATGCTGAGGAATACCTTATTCTCTAGCCCTTTCGCGCTATTTAACAGTATCTTGAAAGATCTTGGGGGCGAGCCAGATGATCAAACCTTTTTCAACGATGCGCCGTATGTTTGGCCCGACCGATTTTTGCAAATGTGTTCGTCTTCGATGATGTATCCAAGAAGCGATGCACCTTCAAGTCTTCGATTCGCTGGCGGAATGCCCAAGATTCCCAAAGCTGATACCTCAACAGCAAGCAAGCCAGCTTGGTGGGAGGAAGTTGCAAATAACTCAACGGGCAAAGACATTGTCTTTGTCTGCCAAGGTACTGTACGCATGGACTACAAGGATATCGTTATCCCGGCGATAGATGCACTGAAGGACCGTCCCAATACATTGGTGATTGTTGTTTTGGGTCAGCGCGGAGCACAACTCCACTCAGACATTGTCATTCCTGACAACACCCGGGTAATTGACTACTTTACCTATGATGATATTCTTCCGTTGGCCTCGGTGTTCGTTGGCAATGGCGGTTACGGTGGAGTGCGGGCTGCTCTTTCTCATGGAACGCCTCTGGTGGTTGCAGGTGAGAGCGAAGATAAGACCGAGATGTGTGCCATCATAGAGTGGGCTGGTGTGGCTGTTAACCTTAGGACTGGAAGTCCCACAAGTGAAGCTATTCGAGCTGGCGTTGATGAGGTACTTTCTAATCCCAAATACAAGGAGGGTGCAAAGAAGATCCAAGCAGACATGGATGCCTCTGATCCTGTCAAGGTCATCACCGAAAACATCAATGAGGTACTTGCTGGTATCAAGGCATAAAGAATTAGAAATAAATATTCATAGGATATAGTTGTCTCTGTATCTCATAGCTTGCAACCATCTACTATAAACTTGACTTTCCAGTAAGCCTCTGCTTCTCTACTATTACACTTCTTTGTACACTGGGTCTCCACTCGCATACTCTGGACGATCTATTATTAAGAGACTTCGCAGTCTTCAGTTGTATCTTTCCGTCGAGCTTATGGCCATTTTTCAACGCGCATTCTCTGATTATCTAGCTTCAGGCGTCGATTTTTATGACGACTTGGCACTTTGGACAGGGTCGGGTCAGGTTTACTGACAGTAGTTGGCTGATGAATCCGCTGACCTTCTGGAAAGCCCCACGTGATAGAAAGTGTGGCTAATACAAGCAATGTCCTTAAGGCTTTTCTAAGGCGCAAGTCCTGCAAAGTATATATATTAAACAACACAACAGTTCTAACCTCTGTTTAAGCACTTATTATCTAATAGCTCTTAACAAGTCATTCAAAAAAGTCATGCAGCTAAGTAAACAGAGAATCATCGTTTATGAAAGGTGGTAGTGCGATACTTAGCAGGCCACTTTAGGTAAATTAGACGAGGTACCTTCCAACCAGACTAATATGATTGTAACCTCTTGGCAGGAATCTGATAAGTACTTTTCTAACATGTAGCTTGACACCTCGACAGACGACGTATATCCACCCAAATCTGGTTAGTGCTGACTGCTTAAAAAGCCTCATGATATCTTAGCAACCAGGTTTCGTACCCTCACAAAATAATACCGCCCAATATCGGGATCGCAATTGGAACCATGTCATCAAATGACAACAAGCCTGTTAAAGTCCGACAGCGGCGTGCCCATACGCGTAGCCGCATGGGCTGCATTGAGTGTAAAGCTCGACGAGTAAAATGTGACGAAAATCGTCCTATATGGTGAGCTGACAATCGGTTATTTATTTTAAATGCTGATTACGTACGCGCAGCCAAAAATGTATCAGGCTTAACAAGGCTTGTGAATATCCACCCGTTCAAGTTCCTCTAAGCGAACGAAGAGCGCTGGAGAGAGCTGGAGCTGCACAGCCATGGGAACATGCCCCATGGGACGCTTCAACCTCTTCGAAACAACCAGAGGTGCCCAATACGCAGAGTTTGACTCACCAACTCATTGTAGCGGGTTCCAAGAAGAACCTGGATTGTTTGGCAATTAACATGCCGCTGAAATCGCATGAACTCTTCCATTATTGTAAGGCGCTTCATCCTTGACTAATGTCTCATTGGTAACGTGTTCTTGTTAGTCTACCAACCAGAAGGAAGCACCAGTACGTCGGCTTCAGACCGCCACCAAAGACGGTATGTTTATTTAACTTGGCGTTTCGTTACAAGAAGCTAAAATTCAACAGCATGGCGTACATTATATCAGACCCCGACGCACTTCGAAGTGCAGTTTTAATTGCAGCCACCCATTTTGGATTCAACTTTGGTAATATTAAAACCTTTGAGCAGACCTTTTACTTCCATACGCTTGAGACAGTACGGTTAGTAAAGGAATGGTTTGCTAAGGAAGATTTTACGCTCTGTGCGCCTATCACGAAGCAGATGGCTTTATTAGCATACACAGAGGTATAGAGATAATAATGATGATAACCGGATTGGTACTGAGCTGTTGCAGGTTTGCCGTGGAGATCATCGGATGGCAGAGAAACATCTGAATGCTATATACGCTCTTTCGCGCTACAGAGAAGAGCATGTAGATACAGGGGGCACGATTCAGGACCAAAAACTATCAGATCGATACTTTCTAATGTACGTGCTATCATCGGCTCATTTCGTATATTACCGATATTGACGTTCCTAGAACTTCTACCTTTCTGCACGGCACAACAACGGCTCTTGAGTTTATGCGACGACCTATAGGCTTCACCGAGACCAGGACCAGTTCAGTTTCTCTGATTGATACTCCCGGTATAAGCAGTTGGCATATCGCGGATGATAGGGGCCAATACTTTCACAGCGTCGCACTAAACGCTATTCGCGAGTTCCCTGTGACCTTCAACTACAGCGGAGACATCTTTCAAGATATCTCAATTACCCGTGTGCTGCCAGGGCTTCGAATCTTAACGCGCAACTTCTACGATGGGTATTCAAAAGCATTACCCAGAAGTGCTTACCAGATACAACATGACTTCTGGCAATCCGAGGCGTCAGCAATGCTGTACGAAGGCTTTATTGAAGCACACAAAAGTTCTGTGCCTAAAGGTAACGAGACTCCCGCAAACAATATTGATGAATATGAGCAGAAGACTTCGTGGGTTGGATTATTGATCGCAACCGAACTGTATTTGGAGCAGATAGTGGTGCTCTGGAGACCCTTCACAAGAGACAATTATCTCTACACAATGAGGATACTCCAGCGCGATCTCAGCTATGCTCTACAAAAGCCAAATGCACCACAGATAGCAGATCTGCTTTTCTGGGAGTCATTTGTTGCGGTGATAAGTCTTCAAGTGCACGAGAAGCAGGGTGACCTTGCATACGACCCTGGAATCAAACTGTATTTTGAAGAATTTACACGGGAGCGGAGTCGGGTTCTGGGTTTGAAGACGTGGAAGGATGTAAAGGCTGCATTGCTGAGAGTTGTATGGCCTTGCGACTTTACTGATGATGATTATGTGAAGGGGATATGGGAAGTTGTGATGGAAGATGAGGCTGTGCAAGTATATGACTTGTCGTAGCAGTCTTTATCATTGTGCTTCTTCACCCAGCCTTTGCCGTTTAGACCAGCCTTCTTGCTCATTATGCAACTGACTATCATCCACATCCTCTTGTTTCCCTCTAGCCCAGTTGGTATCGTTGGCAGCTGTATGTTGTAACAATAACTTTGCATAAGCAGCTGCCGTTGCGGCCGCGTAATGCTGCCAAGTCTTGTTTTTGTTAAAGTCCGCATAATCACAGATGCCTCGAATGACCAGACAGGGAAACGTATTCATGACTCCGGCTGCCTCCATTTCAAAACACAAGATGCCATATTGCTTCGCCCAGCGATCTCGTACACTTCCATCTTTGAGAACCCTATTCCCTGATGCGATAAGCCCGTAGTGAATCTCAGGGTGATACGTCGCTCGGTCTGGTCTGGAGCTCATGTGGCTATCTTTAGTACATTCCCCATTTACCCGGCAGGCAAGACAAGTACCCTGAAAAAGACAGTCCTGGTCCTTCCCTGGATGCTGGTATCGTGGCGCTAAAGCTTCCGGGACCCGCCTGACGATCTCTTCAAGTGAATATTGAAGCGCGTTGGAAGGAAGATCGGGATTTGAACGAAGAGAGCTAACGGCTGTCATCAGACAACGGGGAGGTGGATGGAGACTCCCAGTGAGTTCGAAAGTGTTGCCCTCCATCTCCTTGCCACGATCATACTGTATAACACCTGGATACTTGGTCGTCGGTAAGCTTACAACCACGTCACCCAGCCGTATATCATTCTCCTGCGTAGGGGCACCACCTCCGATACCAACGAGAAGGCAGAACTCGACGTTGAAGAAGGTCCGTTTCATATTAGAGGCCGACTCGGCAGCAGCATTTGTCCCATATTCGCCCGATGGTAGACAAGCTGCCACTACCATGTGCCCACTCATTGTCCCCAGTGCATAGGTGTTACTGTCTCCTCTCACGTATTTGGGATTGCAATGCTTGACATCAAATAGCGCTCGTACCGCAAGGAGCTCAAGGGGTAGCGCACAGAGAATGCCAACGGTATATGATGATCGGGTGAAGGCCTGTGCATCTGTCAACAACGGTAGTTGTGACGATAGACTTTCTGTCTCGGCACCACTGGGCGAGCGGCTAAACCGACGCTTATTCGGTTGGGAATCCTGTTGGCTTCTTCGGGCTCGAGTCTCGGTGTCTCTGATTTTAAGGTTCAATCGTAGTCCTGGTGAATCCCGCCGACATCTGTCTATAGATTCATATATCTTATCAATGGATTGCAAAACAGGGGCGTGATTCTGCTGTTCCCACGCTTGTGAAAGCTGCCCCCAACTCCCGAAATCCACATTCTGTGCAAATCGGTCGAGATCTTGGATTTGGATATCGCTGTAAGCTTGACTGAGTTCAGTTTCTAAAGGTAGAACCACTTCGCTATAAATCTTAGATCTCAATGTTAGATCGTCAAGAATATTGCCATTCTCATCTTGCCAAACATTTGGATCCAGGCAGTTTTCCACCGCCAGGTAGAATTGAGAGTTTTCTGGAATTTCTTTCCGACAGGCTTGGAAAACACAGTTGACATCCATATACCTTGAGAAGGCAGTAGACTGCGACTGAGACTCCAAGAAGACGTTGTACTTTCTAGCTAAAATGTCAAATGGAGCCACAAAGTATATCTCCAACAGCATTGTTGCGAGAATAATAAGAGCAGGGCAGTTATGTCCCAGAACGTCATCTGGGTCCATATCATCTGGATCTAGATCCTCCGTGTTGATGCTTCCCTCTTGGCTCACTCCATAAACCGAACCACAATCATTCGTAGCGTGGTCAAGACTTGATAGTGGTCGGTGTATAAATGGTTTCAGCGGTATGATTGATGAAGACGTACGGAAGAACCATACATCGGATGAGTTCCAGCCGGGCAGCAACCATGGTGTATTATAAAGGTGGAATGTAGCGGAACTTAGGATAACAGCCAGTATCCTTTTTGTCTTCTCGGTAAATGAGCCAGATCTATTTCTGAGGAACTCATCCAAGGATACAGCATTGTGCGAATTGTAGTCGCTACCGCAGCTCCTTTCTGATTGGAGTTTATAAAGCTGATTCCGGATGATCTTAAATACAAGACGATAGGAGGTTCTCGAGCTGATCTTTGTGATCTGTTCACATATGCTCTTCACCTTCATAGTCCTGATAGCAGATGAGGATTTGATCTTGGCTGGTATTTCAGGTCCCTCGCTGACCACCATCCTAACTTGCTTATCTTTGGTTGTATGGATGATGACCTCTTGCCAGTCGTCCCGCGAGGAAAGAAACATGTTGAAATCAACTTCGTTCAGCTCAGCATCCGACTCGGGTTCTGGTCTTCGATAAGTCCCTAGGGATAAACGGGCACTTAAGTCGTGGGCTGGTGTGCATGGACAATCCTTGCACGCCACCATCGCCTCGAAAATTGACTGTGCGGCACTTCGGACGGCGTAGGTTGGTTCTGCTATGCCCAGCTGGGGACCAAGATCCTCTGTAGTCCATTGAGATGGGTCTTCAGGATATCTGACGCGTAGCTCCTCTTCGCATTGGTCAAGTGACGTTGCAATCTCAGAATGGTCACCCGGTGTCGTTCCCAGTTTTAGCTGGCTTCCAATGATAGTGATCTTTTTGCTATTATCTCTGATGGTTCGTATTTTGTCCTGGATCAGTTTCAATTCACGCAACCAAATATCGATTGAGGCATGAGAAGATCCTTCGAGACATATCGTAGACATTCGCCTCAGGGGGTTTAAAACAATATGAATAGTGTCGGCCGATGGTAAAATAGCGCTATCTCCAGCTGCGATCAGTCGGTCCTCTATTATGGTGCAGTAGACGATGATCTTGGCGTAAAAGGCCTTCAGGTCCTCATCCTGCTCATCCAAGCGCAGAGCCTTGGCAATTTGCTGAACGGACTTATATGCGTGTTGTACTAAGTTCACGGTACCTCTACCGGTAGTTGAATTGGAACCGGACCCCATAGTAGCCAGGGATTAAAAACATACGGCCGGATAACCATGAAGCTTATGTCCAGTGAGAACTTTTTTATTGAAGATGACAATGGGGTTGTTCGTCGAGGTAAGACGGGGTAGTATTCCTTGTCACACATCAACCGACCCCTCTTTGATCCCTGCTTTTTGCCTGGATAATGAGGCTCCCATTCACGCCGCTCCCTCGGTGCAAATGTTCTTGGAACGTTTAGATACTAGAACCTGTGGCTAGATTTCTGCCAGGCAAATATTCAAAACATGTCGAGCATAGCCACCGGTGAGAAGAGTGAAGAGTTCCCAGGGGCTAGGTTAGTCGATACCGCTAAGATATGTCTTGTCTCTTTCCAGAAATGCCTCAACGACGCGAGCAGCGCTCAAAAGGCTGGCTCAGCTGTGAGCACAAAGTCATCTATTGTTCAGATTGAAGACCAACTGGCGAGGTTCTCACTTTGGACAGCCAATCTTCGAGTCTTCAGTATTAATCGAGATTCCCTCGATAGTCGTTTACGGGAGGCGCCTGATGTTAAATATGCCATCACTAGCCTTTTGGAAACGCTTGACCACCATCTGAAAACCTGTAAGTAGCAACATACGATCGGGATCCCGAGACTCGCTTGATCTCGCGACGCCTAGTTATGCTAACCATAACCCGACTCTTAGCCGCTAGCATCCTCGTCTCAATCGCAGCGAATGCGAATCTAAACTATCCGGAGAATTCGATTGCAACCTTCAATGATTCACTTGACGAATTGCGAAATGACATCACTTTACTTCATAAGATTTCTAACACAATTCGCCGGGCAAGTAAAGAGACTCAAAACATCAAAGCTTCCAAAGATTTCGTCATCGAGGATGATGAGGGCAACGACGCGGAGCCGTTCCTTCGACAGCTATTCATCAACTACATACACGATCGATTTCCTGGAATAGACGAGAGCATTCGTAACCGCCTCGCAGATTCGATGGTTCTTCGTCGAAAAAGAATTCTCTTTCGCAGAAAGCGTTATGGAACGACATCAATACGTCTTCCAGAGCCAGTGGCCAAACCTGTGATATCGCGTCCGAGGTTAAATCCGACCGATCACGAGACCCATGGATCCAATAAGCGCCGTGCGGTCGAGGCATCAGCCCGGAGTCAGGCACAGTCTGTGACAAAGACTGCAACAACGCTCTCTCCAGAGAAATTTAGAAAGGCTAGTGTACCATCCGTCATTTCAGTTTCAAAGACCGTTGCGCTCAGTGGGGCCGAGGAGCTGTGTTTTCCTCCTGCGCCGATAGGGAGTCTGATGCGGAAATACAATAAGATGAAGAGAGAAATAGAATGCCGCGGGAATGAATCCAAAATTCCGACCTCGCAGGAGAAGCGCAGTGGAGAAGGAAATGAGCAGATCGAGCGTATGAAGCAAAAGCTAGAATTAGCTGAAGCCTGGAATAGCTGTATCGAGGCAGTACCGGAGGTTACTTGTCCATACTGCTTCCATGTCCTTCCTATTCGCGATGTCATCGACGACAAAAAGTGGAAGTAAGTCCCGCTTCATCCGCCCTGGAAGTTACCAAGCCTAGCAGTCCTAGGAGTACTAAAGCTTATGGACAGGATGCATGTCAAGGACGATCTTGATCCCTACGTCTGCCTGTTTGAGGAATGCGAATCTCCAAATCATCTGTACTCACATAGCGGACAATGGATGAAACACATGAGAGATCATACTTTGCGATGGCGCTGTAAATCGAAAGCTCATGAAGAGTTCATCGTTAAGACGAAGGCAGATTACATTCAACACATGAATACATGTCATCCTGGCAAATTTAAAGACGCCCAGCTCGCTGTATTAGCTGACCGAGGGGCTTCGACGGGCGGACCCCTCTTCACAGCTTGTCCCCTTTGCGGTGTCGACAAGACTGACAAATCGATGGAAAGCCACGTTGTGAGTCACATGCGGCTGTTGGCTCTCAAGTCCCTACCGGCTACACTTGATGACGCAGATGAATTGGATGAGGCCGAAGATCGACATGACAGTGGGGATACCTCCCGTGCACAAAGTCGAAGTACAATCAAGCGAGCTCTTGAAGAAACTGGGTCCCTCAGTCCACCAGTCGCTGATGAGGCTTGGTATGGGTCACAGTGGGGGGACGATGAAGTCTTTGGGGGGTCCTCGCTTGCTTCAGGAGATGGATTGTTGGATCATGTTCCAGCCCCTTCCAGTTATGACCATGATCCTGACCTAGATGATCCTGTGCTTCAACCTTTCATCCAACGTGTTTCAAATCATGAAAGTCCGAAAGTCAACTGGAACCCACGCCCGGATACTTCCCAGAGTCAACGGCTGGGGTTCATGGACCCAGATTGCGCTATTTGCCATGCTCCAGCCAGCATGGCCTGTGACTGTGAATCCAAGGCCTTGGAACTCGCCGTCAAGCAGGCAGAAGATAGAATGCTAAGGTTAGTGGCTGGGGAGATCAGAGACTGGGTAAAGGATCATGCGCAAGACTACATGAACCGGCAGGCTATGCCCGGAGACCTTTACTGCAAGGATGGGAAGGACAGGGAGCAAAATATTCCAGAACAAGCATCCGGGGATAAAGGGCAACTTGAGAGGTCGAACGTTGATGTCGACTTCTTAAAGACAGCAGAGTACTACTTCGGCCTGGTGGAATTGACATTACCTGCTGAAGATGAACCTGCGGTACGGAACCCACCGCTGGGTAAAGTTCCTTATAGGGACAGGAAGCCTTCCGGGGGTCGACCTAACGTCGAAGGCAAAGAGAGCGGCGCTGTAAATACAGCCATCATCCCTCCCGGCTACTACTCGTCTGATAGTAATACATCTGGTAATGAGATGCCCAGCAATGCGCAAGATACCAACACAGATAGCAAGGGATCGCAAACTATAAAGTATCCCAAGAACTAAAGGGCATAGAATCCGCAGCTACTATTACTTTTTCCTTAAGACTATAACTAATAAAAGGTAGAGATTATATTAATAAAAAGCAAATAAAAGCCTAGCACTTAGAGATACTATATTAGTTACAGTTAGCTAAGTAATATACTAATACAATTAGCTTACTTCTTATATAGTTACTTTTTGTATCTAGTTCTGTATCAGACCCTACGACCACCCTACTCTCTTTGCAGCCCTCAACTGGATCTGAGAAAGCCGCCTTGGATACCACCACAGAAACTAACAAGGCAGAGACCGAGACCGCTACCACGCTGGTAGCCAGCACTACTGCTACAACTGATGTTGACATCACTACTACCGAAAGCGAATCAACAAAATTCGAGACTTCGACTGCAACGACTGAAGCTACCACCTCCGGTCAGATAACCTCAACAACCGTGGGAATCACAACCACCACAGATGCTGTGACTACAACCACCGAAGCTGAGACCACAACCAAAGAGGCTGCCTGTCCCCGAGTCACAGTCCTGGCCAATCCTACGCCAATCTTTGTCTCGGAGCCAGACGGTACTATTTATGACGATACTTACCAGGGGGTCACCTTACCGTTTCCAGTCAGTGTCTTTGGTAGTTCTTCATCTACTGTCTATGTCAGCGTCAATGGCTTCTTGTCACTATTCGACAGCGGCGGTTTCTTCACAAACCGAGCACTGCCTACCGAAGGTGCCCCTCGCGTTGCTATCATGCCCTACTGAGACGATCTCTTTGTCAATTCAGGTGGGCTTTGTGGAGTAGGTATCACCTACGAAGTCCATGAAACCGAAAGAGGTCAAACATTTACTGTTGAATATAACGTGGATGGTTCAGATGGCGAAAATCACTTCACAGCCAGTCTTTACCAAGACCATCCAGGATTGATTCGGTTTGCCTACTACAATACTAGGCATGGTGGAAGCGCAACTGTCGGTGTCCAGAATCTTCAGAATGGGCAGCAGCTCTACTCCCAGTACTCTTACAACACACCATCCATCTCTGATAACTCTTTTGTTGAGATTGATACAGGCAGTGGAAACGCTATTACTACAACAGGTCAGCTGTAATAACTTCTTGGACTGGAGTCAATAATAGGACTACTACTATAGGGCCTTATAGATCTTTTTAAATTCTTTTCTGTATTAATAAACTATTTCTTCTTGCATCACAACTAAAGATCTTATTCTTTACTCCTTGATTTATTTATAAATAGATGTTAGCTTGAAAGTAGGCTGCTTGTGCTTCTTGTGAAGAGTATACTACGTGCAACCAATTGGTAGAGCCTCAGTCAAAGCGCAGCTGTCTCTGTACTCCTCAGACGCGACCGCAGCTGTGAATTTTATCTTGGGCACTTCAGCGAAGGGCGACATGGATTGCGTTTGGTCGCCGTTGAGCTGGTTCAAGTTGACTGAGTCATACTATCTCTGAGCTCAAGCTGGTCATTATGCAATGCAAATGATACGCATCTTCCCACCAGAGGGAAAGGCCCAGCCATCTACTATAGCGCGACTCTACCGCGACGGCCAGCTGATCTGTGCGCCTTAACGCGTTGTCACTCATAAAGACGCGTTAAACACCCATGACTCATTAATTCTGAGTAAGCAAGATAATTCTGACTCGGATGACGCGGTCACTGGTGGATACCGTAACACTGGCTACACTGTCGTGTTTGTTGCAAAGGGAAATGAAGGGCAGCGCTGGAAATTCCAGGTTCGTCATAAACGCATCATCTGGAACACTCCGACGAGCCGACCTAGACCCGATGCCAACGGTAATACGGGATTTGTGGAAAGACTTTATGGTGGAACGATCGGAGAATCTTACGAGGGGGTTGGGACAGGGGGACAATGCGAGCTAAGCTAACTTGTCCTTATCGCTCTCTGTTATCTTATCTTCGCATATCTTATCAGTAATCTTGCTCTTACAGTCAGCAAATCACAGCCTCTGATTGGCCATTCTCTAGTTTTTGTTAAATTCAGTCTACATCCAATTTCATTGTCAAATCCGTAATGATTTCTTCATGAAGTTCCGGCCTCATAACAACACGCAGGTCAGATTTGGTCCTCAGACCAGTTTCTTACTACTATTTCTAATGTTAGACCTCCTCATATTCACGTCCGCTTACTTTTTGACGCGTGCATCCCATGTCTGTAGCAATTGCGTTGGGGTTTTCGGTCATTCGCTCAACATACCCTGCACCTACCGGACATTTTCGGTGGCATCGCGAGTTCGCGACAAGTAATTGTCAATCAGCCAGGGGTCCGCGTCAATTTATTGTTCCAATATCTCAGGAGAAAAATTCGCCAGTAAATATTACTCTTAAAATTACCTATGATCTCAGTCATACTATAGAGATATTCCAAGACACGAATTGTTCAAGTCACCATGGCCAGTAAACTGCCCTTGTAAGGACTGATAAAGGTGGTATCCGCCTGTCATCAACCGAAACCATCCGCAACATCACAGGCGACTCAGTTCTCATTATAGCCAAAACTGTTTCATTAAATCCAGTCGATACCAGAATGACTGCACCTTACGTCACACCTGGTGCTGTTGCGGGCTTTGACTTCGCTGGTGTTGTAGAAATGGTTGGGCCTGACGCGACAAAATGCGACATACGCGTCGGAGACCGCGTCTGCACAGCAATCATGGGAATGAACCCTCTAGACCCCACAGTCGGTGCATTTGCCGAGTACACGGCTGCCGTGTAATGGATCTTGTTGAAATCCCACCCAATCTCAGTTTTGAAGAAGGTGCTTCTTTGGGCATTAGCTTCATGACGACGGGGTTGGCTTTGTTCAAGAGTCTCGGACTTCCTGGCAATCCTCTCTCTCCCCTGCCACTGAAGTTACCCTGTCTTGGTCCATGGTGGCTCATCGGCTACTGTAACTGCAGCCATTCAGCTCGTCAAACTGGCAGGGTTTGCACCAATAACAACATGTTCGCCCCGCAACTTCGAGCTGGTCAAATCATACGGCGCTAGTGCCATATTCGACTACAACGACCCAGACTGTATCTCAGATATCAAGAAGCACACCAAGAACAATATTCGGTATGCTTTGAATTGTATCTTTACTACCCAGAACATGCAGTTCTGTTACCAGGCTATTGGTCGTCCTGGTGGCAAGTACACTGCTCTAGAGCCTTACTCGGAAGCTATAGCTGGCACCCGGAAGATAGTCTAGGCTAATTGAATAATAGGGCCTTATATACTCATGGACCGGGCTCTTAGATGACGAAGCTGAGACAGTAGCTGACATCCACGCTTGATCACAAGAGATGTTGGAATGATGTAGATATCGGCACGTTGTGATAAGTTATGGTACAGTAAAGATAAATAAGGCAAGTTCCTGCGACAGCGACATCGCCAAAAGTCAGGGGGACATCTACTTATTTAAAGCCTGGCTTTGACACTGTTTAAAGTCAGTATTCAACTCAATCAAGACAATGTAACTCCAGGGTACGATAAGACTTACCATCTGCCAGTAAACACCACGAGCAGCCAATAACTCGCGATGGCTCCCCTTCTCAATCAACTTGCCCTCACCAAGAACAAAGATCACATCCGCATTTTGCACTGTCGCAAGACGATGCGCAACGACAACCATAGTACGACCTTCTCCAGCGCGCTCAAACGCCTCTTGGACCAACTTCTCACTCTCCGAGTCGAGAGAACTTGTCGCTTCATCAAGCAACAAGATATCAGGGTTTCGCATTAAAGCCCTGGCGATGGCTACACGCTGTCTCTGACCGCCTGAGAGGGTCACGCCGCGGGAGCCTACCTGGGTTTGGTATCCTTCTGGGAGGGACATGATGAACTCGTGGATGGAAGCTTCTTGACATACACGATGGACAGTTGCGTCGTCGACGGTGTCTTCAACACCAAGAAGGATGTTCTCTCGTAATGTACCTGCAGCATAATCAGCTATGGCATTTCATAATGGGGCGATCTATTTGGCATACCTTGAAACAAGCTTGACTCTTGAGCAACAAGCGAGAGGTGGCGACGGTATGTATAGACGTTGTTGGCGGCAATGTCTTGACCATTGCAGAGGATGCGACCGTGATCAGGATCATAGAATCTGTGAGTAACATCATGTCAGCATTCATCACAAACATGTATAGAGGTGTCTGCATACCCTTCAAGAAGAGAGACGATACTACTCTTTCCACTGCCCGATGCACCAACAAGAGCAGCAAACTGGCCCTTCTCGATGGTCAGGTTGAGACCCTGGAATACAGGCACGTCACGAGTAGGATACTTGAAGTGAATGTTGTCCAGTTCAATCTTCATACCATCACCATGAGAAACAAACGGTGTGCCGGTAGCTTCAGGACCGTCCTTGACCTGACTAACCCTCAGTCCAAGGATACGATTGGCAGCTGCACGGACTTGAGCGACATTGGGTCCAAAGCTAAGTGCACGACCTGTTGTCTCGCCTGCGTTCAAGACAGACATGAAGCACACGAAGAAGCTCTCTAGATCATACTCGCCGCTGAGGAGAAGGCGGCCACCATAGTACAGTACTATAGCCTGGCATCCGATGGTTGCGCTGTCGGAGAAGGCATACAGCAAGCTCACCCAACGAGCCTTCTTGAAGGCATCCTTGACATGGTTGCTGTTGAGAGTGCGGAACTGATCGCAGATAGCACCTTCAAGAGTAAAAGATGCCACGGTACGGAATGCACCGATTGCTTCAGAAGCAAACTTGGAACTGTCGACGAACACAGCGTTGTTCATCTCCTCGAACTTGATCTCGTAGCGCATTCGCCAATACCCAGCGGCGAGGAGTATGGGGACAACTACACAAAGGGACACGAGTGCAAGCTTCCATGCAAAAGCCAGCGAAATGGCGATAGTACCCATCAGAGTCCAGAGGGCAATAAACACACTCGCCATATTGGACCCCAACAGCTCCTCAAGCTGTCTTGGATCCTCAGCGCTCCTCGCAGCCATAGTCCCCTGTGAGTGATCATCATGATCAAAGAACGCAACCTTCTGATGCAAGATAGATAAGAAGTACTGCTTCTGGTACTTAGCACGAATAGTACTCGCTGTACGCGTTGATAAGAAGAAAGTAGCACAGTAGGCTAGACCGGCTGAGATAGCGAGGACAGTCCACATGAGCGACCAGAAGGAACTTTCACTTCTGACCTTGGACTCGTCGGGGAGGTAGCTGAAGACGATGATGACTTTGGCGAAGAGCCAGGCTTGGAAGGGGACGGCGGCGCCGGCGCAGGCGGAGAAGAAGATGGTTAGGGTCATGGTCCACCAGTTGGACTTTGTCTCGTAGAAGAAGCGACCGAAGCTGGAGATGAGACCTTTCTTTTTGGGGGTCTTGTCTTGAGGTTTGTCCTCGATGGTGGACTCGGTATGTGCCTTTTCATGAATAGAGGATCGTCGATGATCCTTAGCAGTGACATCATGGCCATCCTTTTGCTCCCCCAATGACAAAGCCTGAGCATTGACGAGATTATAGTAAAGACCAGCTTCATCAGTCAATAGACTCACATGAGTACCAGACTGAATAACTTGTCCCTGTCGCAGAACAACAATCCTATCAGCCTTCCTGATAGTGGAAAGACGATGTGCGATTACAATCGTTGTTCTGTTCTTGGAGGCTCGGTCGAGGGCTGCTTGTACGATCCGTTCGCCGCGGACGTCGATTGCGCTCGTGGCCTCGTCGAGAATGAGGATTGCGGGACGGCGGATTATGGCGCGGGCGATGGCGATGCGTTGGCGTTGGCCGCCTGAGAGTTTGATACCGACTTCGCCAACGGCGGTGTTATAGCCCTATATTGAGGACAATAGGTTAGTATTTTGCTTGGGTATCAAGGTGGTAACTGGCTGGCAATGGACGATCTGACGTACCTCTGGTAGCTTCTCAATGAACTCGTCAGCAAATGCCTCCTTGCATGCTTCATGTACCATCTCCCTCTTCTTCTCTTCAGGCTCATTTTCCCACTTTGTGCCGATGAGGCCGTTGAGAACGTTGCTGTAGATGGTGTCATTGAAGAGGAACGGCTCCTGTTGGACAAGTCCAATCTGCGATCGCCACCACTTGACGTTGATGTCATCAAGAGAGTGGCCACACGTAGAAATTCGGCCACGGAGCTCAACAGGTGGACCAGTTTTATCTCCTGCGAACGAGAGTTCTTGTAACTCTTGCTCGTCCTCCTCTTTGTCATCGTCCTTCTTTTTATCGGTCGGCTTCTCGACTGGTTTGGAGATGACGTACTGGTCTTTGAGACTGTACCATCGCTCAACAAGGCCGACGATTGTACTCTTACCTGAGCCAGAGGGGCCGACAATCGCGGTGACTTTGCCCGTTTCGATTCGCAGATTGAGGTCATCGAGGATCTTGACGTGCGGTCGACTGGGGTAAGCAAAAGTGACGTCTTCGAAGACGATGTCCGCCGTCGCAGACACATTTGGGTCGGTGAGATGGCCAGGCTCAGGTCGGGGTGCATCGATGACAGTGAAGAACTCGCAAGCTGCGACTGTTGCTTTGCTAACCGCTAGAAGCGGCGTAGAGATTCGTTCCATTGCCGTCACGATCATCATGACAGAGAACAAGACGACAATGATAGCCCCGAGCTGATTGATTTTATCGTCGAGCAAGAGTCTTGTGCCATACCAGAACGCAAGGCCAAATGCCGCATAACTGCTGAAGAAAATAAGGCCGTATTGGAGGGCAATGAATGGGCCAGCGAACTGAGCATGCTTCTTTGCTTCGTCAACGAATCTGCCGTACTTGCTGCCAATTCGCGACTGAGCGCTATAAGCTACGATCATTCGGATACCGCTCATGGCTTCGCTAGCGACAGACATCGCCAGAGCTTCGGACTAAATCTTGCGTCAGTAACATCTCACAGGACCCTCAGAATCGGTACATACTTTGGTCTGGTTTGTCTGGCCTTTGGTGATGTAAGGAAGTACTAGGCTGACACTGAATGTGATGAAGACAACGGCGGTGAATGTCACGAGAGAGAGCTGCCAGCTGTAGATGAACGCGACGATGATTGAAGCGATCATGGTGGCATTGTATTCCACAAAAACACCCAACTTCTCAGAGATTCCGAGCTGCAGAGTGTTTCCGGTAGTCGTGATAATTGTAGTCGCATATCCAGGTGGCATAGAGTCCAATACATGCACGCTTTGCGAGAACAACGCCGTGAAGTAATCCTGACGAATGGCGGAGGTGATTCTCACACCGGTCATACGAAATGCGAACTGAGAATTGGTGAGCCGATGAGAAGATTTACTGAGACAAGGAACTTACATTGTTGACGTAACCTAACACAAGGCGACCGAGGAAGAGGCCAAGCAGGTACAGACTATCGCGACGGGTATTAGCGGCCATCAAACGAAACTTAATTTTCGTATCGCAGGTCAAACTCACCAAAGTTCGCTAAGTTTCGAGCGGAACTCATTGCCCGGGAGCGTTTCGGTGCCAGCATAGTCAGAGAACTTGCTAGCGAATTGACCTACATTTTGGCGGACTCATTAGTATGAAGCCTCGATATTTGGCCTCGTTTTTGGTTTCCACTTGCCGAAAACGATGTTTAACAGAGGCAAGGTTATGCCGACACCGATCGAGGCGATTACGCCAACGGTGTATGCCAGAAGGTCCCATTTGGAAGCATACTTGAAGACTCTCTACATGACAAGAGATGATATCAGTATAAGTTGCAAGTATTTGCTTCGATATAGTGAGGTTGTGGTTGTCATACCATATAATCCTGAAAGGTAGGCTCTCTCTCAGGGCGTCCATCAACACGCATCTCAGGATTCGTCTCCTCACCCTCCCCAATCGCCGCTGAATTTTCCGCTGTTCGTTTTCCCATGGTGATTGATTGACAGAGGAGCGGTTTGCAAGCGTCAAGCCTCTCTTCTCACTGAACAATACTGCATCCTACCCCCAAAGCAAATGGGGAAACAACAAATACCGTTCCTCGATCGGGTGCGCGGACACGAGCATTTTCCCGTCGGATTGCATCCAGAGTCCGAGGACCCGCTGCAATTGAGACATACTGGAAGGATTTCTCATGCGTCAGCACGGCGCAGGAAAGGGATTGGGATCCTTCTGGCCGTGGTGTGATGACTACATGGAACAAAGGAAGGAATGTCGGAAAAGAGACTTGCCAGGCGCTTGTCTCAGCGGGGAGCACAAATGTTTGATTAGATGAGATCATGTATTTAGAAATCTCTTGGTTCTTTTTCGTGGGGGCTAAGGGGGGGTTGAAAGGCATGAAGTGGCGTTGACAGTTGAGGCCAGCTAATGCTGCTCAGCGGAGAATTACTCGATTGAGTTGCGGCTCGGAGCGCTTCCGTCGGCAGTGGTCCACTGTCTTGGTGAGAGTCTGCACTGACAGTCCAATCGGAATATTCCGTTTTACTCCGTGGCCATCCCTGGTGGCGGATCTAACTGCCCATCTTTTGTCTACAATTAAGACATGTCGCAGACTAGCATATGAATATGATGTGATATGCGAGATTTAAGTTGGCAATGGTATGTCGATTGCCGCTCGTATAATGTTCGATTAAGAATACGAGGTTGCCTCGGGCTGATATGAGGCAAGGATTTCCGTACAGCTGTCTGCTTTAGGTAAGCCGGAATATGGACCACTATCGGCCAAAAGCACACATTGCCATTTGACACTTGGTCGTTGAGAGCCCTAAGCTTGAGGTTTGAAGCTTAGAACTACAACCATTATAGAGAGCTTAGCTAGAAGATGAATATGATGGAATGACAAATAGCTTTATAAGATGCTAGATAAAATATTGTAATTAATCCAGCAAGCTGAAATTAATTTAAGTAATAAAAACAAGATCTTTACAGTCAGGTAGTTTAGGCCTGATCTACCTTGTGTTACAGCAATGCCCTACCCAACTCCACCTTATCCAAGCTCTCACAGCGCTCAACTAACGCAATTAAGCCTCTGTGCACGCTAACATCAAGATCTGTGCCTAAGAAACAAGCCATGTCTACAATCCAACCGTTAAAGTCTCGTATTTCTGTCTTCCTTCCGGCTTCTATATCCTGTAGCATAGAACTGCGATGTTCAAATATCTTGAGACCAAATGTGTATAGCTTTGCTTCCAAGATTGGCTGTGAAAACCTTTCCATCAACTTCCATCGGACCTTGTGGACGCTGGAGCTCGTCCCAAGTCGTGATGTCTGTTCAGCGTAGGACGTGATAATACTGCGACTCGTTTCGTGGTTAATAAGTCCTTGGATAACAGCACTTGCTTGCCAGAGGAGCTTGTCGATCACCCGCCTCAAAGGATCATCAGGGATATAGGATGCAAACAATTCTCCTGTCTTGCAGCGCAGTAAAGCCGTAAGCGGGTTGATCGCCGCATTCATGACCAACTTCTCCAACTGAAGGAGCCAAATCTCACCCGAAGACACCTCCTTTGTGTTCACAAGCGGTGTCGAGGCAATATGCCGAATAAAGAAGTCATCCAATGGATGCCTGCCCGGCGATTTGGGATCAGATGTCCAGAACACAGGCCCGATGTATGCGTCAGCGAGAGCCGCATGGATGCTCAAGAAAGGACCTGCTGATGCAACCCCATGACTCACGACACAAGCGGAGAATGTTGGGGTATCACCGGTTGGGTATCGATGAGAGATGTATAAAGGACCGTGGGGAGGCCAGAGTTTGCAGACGCCGTTCTGAGCAAAGATAACTGAGCTGCATCGACCAAGGTACTGGCGAATACGGTCTGCTTCGGATAGTCCAGCTTCTGCCTTTGTGGAGATGAAGACGTTGTGAAGCTTCCTCCCATCTGCAACTTCTTTGACTGGGCCGTAATGAGGTCTTGTTTCGGTCCACCATTCGACGGTGAAGCGTTTGTTGAGGAAGAGTTTGCCGCTGGTTGAATCTGCGAGACCTACACCTTGAGATGCTGCCCACTGTGATAGCAGTTCCTTTCGATGAACGACGAGCGTGATGGGAAGGGCATTGGGATGGCGAGCCATGTGAGTGGCATATAGTCGGCCAATATTGCCAGGACCAATGATATATATACGCTGGTCAGAGTTTGCTGATGGAATGACACAGTCATCGTTGTCGTATTCTTCATCGCTGTTGGAACTTCCCATGTCAATAGCCTCATCGACCTTTGGCTGGATGTTTGCAGGAGACCAGGCGAATAGCTTTGGGGACGGTCTTGTGTCGGTGAGGAGGGCCGTCAGCCAGGTTGGGTGTTCTTGGGGTGTCATCGTGCTTGCTAATGATCATGCCTTTCCAGAGAGATTGGGAGGAAGAGCAAGCCAATGAAGGGGCCAATGTGTAAGTAGGTAGTGTGTGCACAGTCTGGCAGTGTGGCAGGGGCAGCGAAAAGAAGAGATAAGAGGGAATCTGTTATGCAGGACGTCAAGGATGATCCCAAGATACCTGTGCTGGGCATATTGTGAGTAGCTGGTATGCTATATGAACTGTGTTTCTGAGACCGTTATTTTGGGTTGATGGACCTGATAGCTGATGCTTGCATCACGCGTTTTACTCGCCAAGATGCTTGGGATTATTTTCTACCACTATTACTATTCTGTAAATGTGCTCGGAATTTGTTCGTCATATTCAGAGACTGTGGATAGTATCTTAAGCTTTGGCTAGCCTTCCTCCCAACAAGGCATCACGATCTCAACGCTACTAAATCCTGCAATCGTACACTACCGGCAACTGTCCGGCTCGCATAGATTCGTAGCCCGCGTGCTACCGAGACACGGGACGATTCAGCATGCAGATTACAATCTCAGACTGATTGGCCTGTCTCTCCTAGCCCCTCCCGTAGGATTTAGGATTTAGGATTCACCGGGGGTGAGTCCCACTTATGCAGGTCAGCGCCACAAACACCGATTATCAATCTCCCTGCAGAATAACCCGCAGTAGCCAATTGGTGGAATCGGCCAATTGCAGGATCAGGATCTGAATCCTATGAAGGATCAGCAGATCAGTTTGCAGACTGTGATGCCATCGAGAAAGGACAGCGGTCGCGGCTGAGGGTGGCAGAATATGCCTCGTAGGATCTTTTGATGAGACCTCATGATGGAACCATCGAGAGTCTTAGACATGGGATGGTCGTACTGGGGGCGATGTGCCTCTTTGGTAAGGAGCACGTAATGTTGGTTGAGATATGTTGCCAACACGAGAATTGCTGCATGATGCGCTGCATTCCTGCAGGTGAGGTATATACAGAAAAGTTGATAGCGAGGAGGATTGGTTCATCGAGGGATACTGAAGTATTCTGTCCTATCATCTTGAACGAGCTGTGACTTTTGTGAGAGACTCTTATTGCCTATCCAGGCCCCCATGTTACACACTCGGACAATCGTTTAACTTCAAACACTTCTCTTACATTCAATATGACATCACTCAACACCAAAAGTGGCTCTACACAAGCAATCATGCCTTTGTTGCTTCCCAGTGACGATGCAAGTCATACCGACACTCTTGTCGAGGAAGTTACTCGTTCTTTCGGTTTAGGCCGAGATAGAGTCGAGAGTATCCTTCCCAGCACGGCGTTTCAACAAGATGTCATTGACTGTGCTGGTAGTGACAAGAAACGCTTCATTGGCCATGCTGCTTACGAGATCAGCAATGATATTGACATCTCAAAGTTGGCTGCTGCTTGGAAAGATACCATCAACAGAACTCCTGCTCTGAGGACTTGTGCCTTCACCTCTAAAATTGGAGATTCGTATCAGGTTGTCTTGAAAGATAGCTTCGTTTTCTCATGGATGTTTTGCACATCTGTTGATCAGAAAGATGCTGTTGTACAGGATGAAGCAGTAGCTGCGGCTTCCGGACCTCGCTGCAACAGATTTGTTCTTCTGGATGACACAATTGCAATGAAAAGGCTCCTAATCTGGACCTTTAGTTACGCTCTTGTGGATAGCACGTTTCAAGAACAGATCCTCAGACGAGTTCTGAAGGCTTACAAGCATGGGCAGGACGGACTGTCCAACAGACCCTATACGCCTGATTCCTCTGACCCTGAGGACGATGAACTGTCGTTGACTCCCACTGATGGGTCGAAGACTCCAGAGACTGGGGACATTCATCCTGCGACTCAGTTCTGGAAGGATTATTTGGGTGATCTGAATGCTTCGGCGTTTCCGCATTTGACATCTCCCCTTTATGTTCCCTATCCCGATGCAAAGTCAGAGCAACGCATGACTTTCACAACTCTGCCACGGTCAACTTGGCCCGGCACAGTTGTCTGCCGAACTGCACTTGCGATTGTCTTGTCACGCTACACAAACTCGCAAGAGGCCCTGTTTGGCGTAGTGACAGAGCAACGGCAACTCCTGGCTAATGGCCCAACACGGACTGTCGTCCCTTTCCGCGTACACTGCGCTTCTGATCAGTCTCTGTCAGATATCATCACCACAGTGAATGCGAACGATGATGCCATCCGCCAGTTTGCAGATATCGGTCTTCGCAACGTCGCTTCCTCTGGGGATTATGGCTCTGCTGCATGCGGGTTCCAGACCGTCCTGTTAGTCACTGAGGGCGACAATGAGCGGTCGTCTACTTGTGAGATTCACCACAAGACCGGCGAGCCTGAGCTCTTTATGCCCTGCACTAATCGGGCTCTGTTACTCCACTGTCAGATGGCCAGTACTGGAGTTTCCATCATTGCCAGATATGACAAGGGCCTCATCGACTCTCGGCAAATGGCTCGTCTCTTGAGACAACTAAGTCACTTGATTCAGGTCCTACGAGACTCACCAGATAAGCAGCTGTCTGTAGGAGAACTCAACACGATCACACAAGAAGATCAAGCTGAGATCCAAAACTGGAACTCACACCCAATCCCCATCCAACCAACCCTCATCCACAAAGAGATGCTCAAAACATCCTCTACCTCTCCTTCCAAGGCCGCAATATGCGCCTGGGACGGTGACTGGACCTACTCCGAGCTCGACAACATCACCTCCCGGCTAGCAGCGCTCATCAAGTTCAGCACCCCAGACCAAGAGCATGCGATACTTCCCATTTACTTCCAGAAGTCAAAATGGGTCGTCGCTTCAATGCTAGCAGTCATGAAAGCCGGCCACGCCTTTACGCTTATTGATCCGAATGATCCATCTGCTAGAGTCTCGCAAGTAGTTGGGCAGACGGGCGCGACGGTTGCGCTTACTTCCAAGCTTTACAGTGGCAAAGTGAAAGGCATTGTTGGGCGCTGCATCGTTGTTGACGATGAGCTTATTCAATCACTCATTTGCACTTGTACCTTCAATGCAGATCTTGTACTTGCTGCGGTTGCTCCTGAGGACCTGGCCTACGTGATCTTCACATCCGGTAGCACAGGCGATCCAAAGGGCATCATGATCGAGCATCGCGCCTTTTCATCCTGCGCTCTCAAGTTCGGCTCCGCACTCGGTATCAACAGCGATACACGCGCTCTTCAATTCGGATCCCATGCATTTGGCGCGTGTTTACTTGAAATTATGACGACGTTGATTCACGGCGGTTGCGTGTGCATTCCCTCTGATGACGACCGCATGAATAATGTTCCTGCTTTCATTAATCGGGTCAACGTCAATTGGATGATGGCTACTCCGTCGTATATGGGGACGTTTCAGCCAGATGAAGTCCCTGGGCTGCAGACTCTGGTGCTTGTTGGTGAGCAGATGTCGCCGTCTGTCAATGCCATTTGGGCGCCTCGCGTTCAACTCTTAGATGGCTACGGTCAGAGCGAGAGTTCTTCGATCTGCTTCGTTGGAAACATTAGTTCTTCTGGCGTTGATCCAAACAACATCGGTCGCTCAGTCGGCGCGTATTCTTGGATCATTGATCCCAGTGATCCCAATCGTCTAGTCCCTATTGGCGCAATTGGTGAACTTGTGATTGAGAGTCCAGGCATTGCGCGCGACTACATCATTCCTCCACCAACAGAGAAGTCACCTTTCTTTTCAACAGTTCCAGCATGGTATCCTTCTAAACATTTACCTGATGGATTGAAGTTCTATCGAACTGGTGATCTTGCGCGTTATGCATCTGATGGCACTGTTGTTTGTCTCGGTCGCATGGACTCGCAGGTCAAGATCAGAGGACAACGCGTTGAGCTTGGGGCAGTGGAGACTTATCTCAGACACCAATTGCCTGACGACATGTCAATTGTTGTAGAAGCTGTCAAGACATCGGACTCGCCTACGAGCACTGTTCTCGTTGCATTTTTGATCGCCTCTCAGGAAACCGAGGGTGCAGGAGATGGCACGATTCTTGATCTTGCTGCGACCAAGGACATAAGTGCAAAGCTGGAGCAAGTCCTTCCGCGTCATTCCATCCCATCGTGCTACATTAGTATGCAGCGTCTTCTTCGCACTGCGACTGGCAAGGTCGACCGCAGGAAGCTTCGCTCTATTGGTCGCGACTTGCTGGCCCAGCAGCTCCAAGGAACAAGCCCACGACCATCTCAATTGAGCTGTCCAGCAAACAGCAGCCAATCCAAGCTGGAGGAGGTTTGGTGTCAAAGCCTGGGTCTCGAACCCAGCGCTTCTAACATTGGGTCAACCTTCTTTGAGCTTGGCGGCCACTCCATCACTGCCATCAAGATGGTCAACATGGCTCGGTCAACTGGTATTGAGCTCAAGGTCTCTGACATATACCAGAACCCTACGCTCGCTGGCCTTGAGGCAATCGTCAACGGTAGCGCTGTTCCGTACGCGCTCATCCCAGCGACCACTCGCGATGGACCTGTTGAACAGTCCTACTCTCAAGGTCGACTTTGGTTTTTGGATCAGCTGGAGGTCGGTGCCTTATGGTACTTGATCCCGTACGCTGTCCGCATGCGAGGATTGGTAGATATAGATGCACTGAGTCGTGCTCTGATGGCCTTGGAGCAGCGCCACGAGACCTTGCGAACTACCTTTGAGGACCACGATGGCGCGGGTGTACAGGTTATTCATCAGACCCTCTCCAAAGAACTGAGAGTCGTCGATGCGACAGAGGGTGACTACCTTCACCTGCTAGAACAAGAGCAGACCACTCCCTTCAATCTCACATCCGAAGCAGGCTGGAGAGCACTCCTCATCCGGCTGACCGGTACCGACTACGTCCTCTCTATCGTCATGCACCACATCATCTCCGACGGGTGGTCAATTGACGTTCTCCGCCACGACCTCAGCCAACTCTACGCCGCAGCTCTTCAAGGTCGCGATCCCCTTTCGGCTGTGAACCCTCTGCCCATCCAGTACAGCGACTTTGCCATATGGCAGAAGCAGGAGGCTCAAGTGCTCGAACAAGAGAAGCAGCTTGACTACTGGAAGCAACAACTCGCTGATTGTTCGTCCGCCAAGCTACCCACTGACTTCCCTCGGCCGGCCCTTCTATCCGGCGAAGCTGGGGTTGTGCCAGTCTCTATCGATGGGGAACTGTACCACAACTTACGTGAATTCTGCAACGAGAATAACATAACTTCATTTGCCGTGCTACTCGCTGCTTTCCGCGCAGCGCACTATCGTCTCACAGGCGTTGACGACGCTGTCATAGGCACACCCATCGCCAATCGTAATCGCTGGGAACTTGAGAACATCATCGGCTTCTTCGTCAACACACAATGCATGCGTATTACAGTCGACGACGAAGACACCTTCGGCTCTCTAGTCCATCAAGTCCGAGCTACTACCACCGCGGCATTTGAGAACGAAGACGTACCCTTCGAGCGCGTCGTGTCAACAATGCTACCCGGCTCACGAGATCTTTCGCGAACACCGCTTGCGCAACTCATTTTTGCCGTTCACTCGCAGAAGGACCTTGGGCGGTTTGAGCTTCAGGGTCTTGAGTCGGAGGTTGTCTCTAGCAAGGCGTATACGCGATTCGATATTGAGTTTCATTTGTTTCAAGAGGCAGATGGGCTCAAAGGCGGTTGTAACTTTGCGACGGATCTGTTTAAGCCTGAGACTGTTGAGAATGTGGTCAGTGTGTTTTTCCAGATTCTGCGGATTGGTCTTGAGAAGCCTAAGGTCCCGATCTCTGTGCTTCCTCTTACGGATGGGATCGAGGAGCTTCGGCGCTTGGACTTACTCAGGATTAAGAAGGTTGACTATCCGAGGGATGCAAGCTTGGTGGACATCTTTCGCACGCAAGTCGCTGCTTATCCTGACTCTCTCGCAGTCGTGGACTCTTCGACGCGACTTACTTATGCGGAGCTGGACCATCAGTCTGATCTGCTTGCGACATGGCTTCGTCGACGAGGTATGCTGGCTGAGACTCTGGTTGGAGTGTTGGCACCGCGTTCATGCGAAGCGATTGTCGCGATCATTGGCATTCTCAAGGCGAACTTGGCCTATCTCCCATTTGACGTCAAATCTCCTTCTGCTCGGCTCAACGACATTCTATCTGGTCTCCCGGGTCCTACAATAGTACTTCTAGGCTCTAACGTCCCTGTTCCTGAGCTGGAGGTGCCTGTCTTGGAGTTTGTCCGTGTCGCTGATGCCGTAGAGCAAGGCGACACTGACACCCTCAACGACCTTGCCCATACCGACACGTCGAACCCTACCGCGACAAGTCTCGCATACGTCCTCTTCACCTCTGGATCTACAGGCCGACCTAAAGGTGTCATGGTCGAGCACCGCGTCATCGTCCGTCTCATGACAAGCAACATCATCCCTGACTTCCCAGTCCAACCACGCTCAGCCCATATGTTCAACATTGCCTTTGACGGCGCCACCTACGAGATCTTCTTCACTCTCCTCAATGGCGGGACGTTGGTCTGCATTGACTACATGACTACTCTTGATGTCAAGGCGCTTCAAGACGTGTTCATCAAGGAACAGATTAATGCTGCGTGCATGGCACCTGCGTTGCTGAAGCTCTACCTCACTGATGCGCGCGATGCTCTGAGGGGACTCGACTTTCTCATGGCTGCTGGAGACCGCTTCGACGGACAGGACGCGATTGAGGCGCAGAGTCTTGTGAGGGGACAGTGCTACAATGGGTATGGACCAACGGAGAATGGTATCATGAGTACGAGGTATCCTATCGCTGTTGATGACTCGTTCATCAATGGTGTTCCCATCGGAATAGCTGTCAACAACTCCGGAGCTTACGTTACCGATCTGAACCAGCAGCTCGTTGGTGTCGGCGTCATGGGAGAGCTCGTCGTCACTGGCGATGGTCTTGCGCGAGGATACTTCGACCCGGCCCTCAACAAGGACCGCTTCATTTACATTGAAGTCGATGGCCAGCGTGTAAGAGCTTATAGAACAGGCGATCGCGTGCGCTACCAAGTAGGCGGCGGCCTGATCGAGTTCTTCGGTCGCATGGACACGCAGTTCAAGATCCGAGGCAATCGTATTGAGTCAGCTGAGGTGGAAGCTGCTATGCTTGGTCATGGTTCTGTTCGCGACGCTGCTGTTGTCGTGCAGAAGGATGACGGTGAGAAGACCGACTTGGTTGGCTTCGTCGTCATTGATCACGATCATTCGTTGGAGGGTGATGCGAATGATAACCAGGTCGAAGGCTGGCAGGATCATTTTGAGACTGAGATGTATGCTGATATCGGGGGCATTGATCCGTCAACTATTGGCAAGGACTTCAAGGGTTGGACTTCTATGTACGACGGGAGTGAGATTGACAAGGAGGAGATGCAGGAGTGGCTTGATGATACTATCAAGACGCTTCGTGATGGTCAGGCTCCAGGTCATGTCCTTGAGGTTGGAACAGGTAGCGGTATGATCCTGTTCAACCTTGGCGATGGTCTCCAGAGTTACAGAGGTCTTGAGCCATCCAAATCAGCTGCCGCATTCACCAACAGCGTCATCGAGTCGGTCCCATCTCTCGCAGGCAAGGCTGAGGTCCACGTCGGCACAGCGCAGGATATCAGCCGATTGAGCGATCTTCACCCAGATCTCGTGGTGATCAACTCAGTCGCGCAGTACTTCCCTTCGCCAGAGTATTTGGCCCAAGTAGCGGACACTCTGATCCACCTCCCGGGTGTCCAGCGACTGTTCTTTGGCGACATGCGAACGAACGCTACTAATAAGCACTTCCTCGCTGCTAGGGCTGTCAGAACACTGGGTGACTGTGCGATCAAGGACACTGTTAGGCAGAAGATGGCGGAGTTGGAGGAGCGTGAGGAAGAGTTACTTGTTGAACCAGCGTTCTTCACGACACTGCAAGATCGCTTCCCTGATTTGGTTCATCATGTTGAGATTCTGCCAAAGAACATGCATGCTACGAATGAACTTAGCGCGTATAGGTATGCGGCTGTTGTGCACATACGCGATCATGACTCGGTTCCTGTGCATACGATTGAGAAGGGCGCTTGGGTCGACTTTGGCGCATCACGAATGGATCGCTCGTCTCTCTTACAGTTTCTACGACGCTCCAAGGGTTCATCAACCGTGGCCATCAGTAACATCCCCTTCGGCAAGACCGTCTTTGAGCGACAGATAGTTGAATCCCTCGAGGCAGAGGAAGATTACAAGTTGGATGGTGCTGCATGGATCTCAGCTGTTCGCTCCGATGCTGAGAGCCGTATATCTCTTTCTGTTCCTGACCTTCACCAACTAGCCAAGGACTCTGGGTTCCGCTTGGAGATCAGTACAGCGCGTCAGTGGTCTCAAAGCGGTGCCCTCGATGCCATCTTCCACCACTTCCCGTCGCCTTCAGACAATCGTCGCACGCTGATCAAGTTCCCGACCGACAATCATCTCCGAAGCACAGTCACCCTTGCCAACCGTCCACTACAGGGATTACAGCGCCGTCGTGCCGCGCTTCGAGTCCGCGAGCGACTGCAGTCTCTACTTCCATCGTACATGATCCCCTCCAGCATCGTGGTCCTGGATCAAATGCCTCTCAACCCCAACGGTAAAGTCGATAGGAAAGAGCTTGCGCGCCAGGCTCGAATTATACCCAAGCAGCAAACTGCACTGCCTGCACAAGCGGTGCCTATTGGCGACATTGAGGCTATACTCTGCGATGAGGCGACTGCGACGTTTGGAATGAAGGTTGACATCTCTGATGACTTCTTCAAACTCGGTGGGCATTCCCTCTTGGCTACAAAGCTCATCTCGCGAGTTGAACAGCGCTTCAACGTTCGTGTCACTGTTAAAGACGTCTTTGACAATCCCGTCTTTGCGCATCTTGCAGTCGTCATTCGTGAAGGCCTTTCTTCACGCACAACCTTGAGTAATGGTCAAGACAAGCAAGGCTGGTCAGCCCGTGTGGCTCCTCGGACTGAGACTGAGATCATCTTATGTGACGAGGCTGCCAAGCTTCTTGGCATTGAAGTCGGCATCACGGATCACTTCTTTGACCTTGGAGGACACTCGATGATGGCGACAAAGCTGGCCATGAGGCTTGGTCGTCGGTTGGATACTACTATAGTGGTCAAGGATATTTTTGACTACCCGGTTTTGTTCCAGCTTTCCAAGAAGCTTGAATCGGCTGCTTCGGGGACGGGTGATGACGAGGGTCAGGTCGATGAGTACAAACCGTTCGAGCTTCTCTCACTGGAGGATCCACAAGACTTCATTCGGCGAGAGGTTTGCTCACAGCTCAACGTCTCATTTGAGTCAATCCAGGACATGTACAAATGTACGCAGATGCAAAAGTCCTTCCTCTTCAGTCCGGGGACTGGTTCACCACGACCCCTCACGCCCTTCTACATTGACTTCCCAGTCGATTCAGACCCAGCCACTCTTCTCAACGCCTGTCATTCCCTTATTCAGCACATTGAAATGTTCAGAACCGTCTTTGTACTAGCTCCAGGCCACCTCTACCAAGTGGTTCTGAAGCATCTCGACGTGCCGATTGAGACGATTGTTACCAACCAAAACGTCAACACAGCCACTAACGATTTCCTAGATAAGCATGCACAAGACCCCATTCGTCTTGGAGAGTCATTGATTCGCATCGCTATTCTCAAGCAGTCATCTTCAGTACGAGTACTACTGAGATTATCGCATGCTTTGTACGATGGCTTGAGTTTAGAGCCTATCGTGCGTAACCTGCACATCCTGTTCAACGGCATGTCGCTTCTTCCACCGACGCAGTTCAGGCGGTACATGGAGTATACTGCCAACAGTCGAGAGAAGGGTTTTGAGTTTTGGCGTGACGTGATTGGCGATTCTCCGATGACTGTTTTGAGCGATACGAGTAACGCGGCTTGTCGTCGGGAAGTATCACCTTCGAAGGCCATGCATTTGTCAAAGGTCGTCGACGTTCCTACCAAGGCCATCCGCAGCAGCATCGCTACGCAGGCGACGGTGTTCAACTCTGCTTGTGCCTTGGTGCTCTCGAAAGAGTCTGGGTCTAGCGATGTTGTCTTCGGTCGCATTGTCTCAGGTCGTCAAGGATTACCGGTCAATTGCCAGGACATCATCGGCCCTTGCACAAACGCCGTCCCTGTTCGCGCACACATAAGTCCAGACGAGAACAATCACCAGTTGCTTCGCGACATGCAAGATCAATACTTGCGAAGCTTGCCATTCGAGACCCTCGGCTTCGAGGAGATCAAGCGCAACTGCACAGACTGGCCTGACTCCACCACAAATTTCGCATGCTGTGTCACATACCATAACTTTGAGTACCATCCCGAGAGTGAAGTGGAACAGCAACGTGTTGAGATGGGGGTCTTGTCGAAGCATGTCGAACTTAGGAAGGATGAGCCGCTGTATGACTTGGCGATAGCGGGAGAGGTTGAGCCTGATGGGATAAACTTGAAGGTTACGGTCATTGCGAGGGCGCATTTGTTTAAAGAGGAGAGGGTACAGTATTTCTTGGAGGAGGTTTGCAATACTTTTCAGACCTTGAACTTTTCTTTGTAATACATCTTAGTAAAGAGAAAAAGAAAGATTTAATTATATATATTATAGCTTAAGCACTTTGTGTAAAACTAAGAAACACTGGTTCAACACGACCAATATGACTGACCGTCCATCTCTTGCCATTCAGCTGTTTGGGTAATCGTGGGCGCTGAAACAAGATCATCCGCAGACGTTGCCCAGTCTGGCATCAGAGCGAAATTGAACATCGGGAATTCAGAGCCGAGTCCCCCTGTAGTCTCTTATACCCCGCATGTTAGCGCTCTTAGTACTGAAGAGATAGACACCCTTGTACAGTGTGGCCTACCTTGGCTATAATCGTTGGTCGTAGAAGATGGGTATGTTGATTGAAACCCAAAGACAAGGCCAGCTACCCCCGCGGAATCTGCGCTTGGCGTATTGACTCTTCCCAAGACAACTGCCAGGGCTCGCACAACTTTGCGGGCCTCTTTGGAGGAGTTGCTCGACTGAAGCCAAATGTCATGTGATCGCTTGAGAGACGCCATGATGGTTTCATCAAGAAAATCAGATTCTGAAAGCTGCGGTGCTGCTCCACGGGCATGCTGTAGATAGTAGCAGAGAATACTTGTAGCCAGAAGAAAGTCGTGGTTCACTAAAGAAGACACTCTCCATCTCTCTTGGTATAGCTGGCAGAACGGCTGCGTCTCCTCTTGAAGAATGTGTTGGTAATCAAGAAGCTTGAGTGCCGACTCCAACACGATACGTCTAGAGCTAGCCGAGTGTGCGAGAGGCAAGAACATGTACTTTCTGTGAAGGACAATCTTGGCTCTGTAGAAGACAGTTTCCAAGATAACCTTCTGCATGATGTGCTGAGGAGAGTCGGTGATATTGCGTGCCATAGAGTGCCACTTGAGACATTCAGGGATTGACTTGCGTGCTTGGTCAAGTTTGTCATCCATCTTCTGCACTTCTGTATAGGGATATGGTCTGACATCGGCAGAAAAGTCCCAGATGTATCCAATAGTTGTCATCAACCTTGCCTTGACGAGGCGATATAGAATAGGCGTAAGATCTGTGCTGAGTCTTGACGGTGGCATCTCGACTGTAGCACTGTCAAAGTCACTATCCTGAAGGTTCGAAGGCTCTTGAGTATCAGTCTGCCAATGCTTGATCATGCGTGGTAGACCCATCTGAGCTGATAACCCAAGATCCATCTCGACGATGGTAGCCCAAACCCTTCTGCGCATCTCAGCAGAAAAAGGTGATAAGCCCTTAAAGTGTTTGGGGTCTCGATGATAACCCATGTGTAAGGCAAGTTGGACAGTATTGCCCATCAGAATCCATATTTCAATCTCTGCATCGTTGCTGAGAAATATCTCTGCTGCGATATACAGCATGAGTGTCTCTAGAACGAAGGGTCCACCCTTGGCGTAACTCCCGAGAACCAGGCACTGGGGAATCCTCAGTCTGAAGGTATCCACCATTTCTTGCAACTCTCGCTCCATAGAGAGAACTGCTGGTGATTGGACGCCAGGATCGAGACGGGACTTTTCAAATTGAGTGGCTAGACACATGATAGTGAATAGTAAGCCCAACCAAATGGGTGATGTTGTTGGTGGATCTTCCCAAAACTCTTCATACTAATGGATAATATCAGCTATGGGAGGCTTCACTGGCGTATCACAAATCTAACACACCTCGTCCAGAAACTGGACGCTGTGTAACACAGCTATTCTATGATATCAGCCCGCTGTTAATTACGAATAAGAATTCGGGTATACTAACCTGGAGACATCTCGAAAGAATTAAAGTAGCGGGATACCAACCGATCGACTACCGAACGAGCAGGGATCGACGAGAGAATCTCATCTTTGTCAGCCGGCTTGGGGCATCCGTACAACAGCTGAGGACCAGTGATCTGAAGACATGGAGGATCGACCCCCTGGTTATCAAAATGACGTGACTCTTCGTTATCAAGGTGGTCTTTGAGCTCGGCAATGCCATCAAGTACTGCAGCCCAATGTGCACTACCCACGTAATTGGCGCCGCCACCTGTTGACTGCATGCTTCCATAATCCGCCGGCGAAACAGCGACGCTTGCCGGCTCTTCATTGGTAGATGGAGCATGAGCTGCAGAGGGAGTTGGGTAGTCAGGGACGTGGGGTTGGCCACCGGGCGACGGGGTTGCTCCGACGTGGTCGTGGTTAACGTTGGCGGATGAATTCTGCATCAGATCATATACCAAGCTCTCAAGATGGCGGACACGATCTTGGGTGGTGGTACGTGTCTGATGTGCCACACCGTTACTCGAAACTTTATCTGACGCATAGGTGCACGACAGACCAAGCTCCCGCTGTGCACAGCTGCTACAGGGCCTTTGACGGTCGCATCGAAGCCTGTCGGGGTGTCATGTAAGCACGTGGGGGTTTGAGCGGTAAGAGACAAAGAGTGATACAAACTTTCTCTTTCTGCAGAGGTTGCACGATAACTGTGGCTTCTCCCTTGGCCTACTTGATGGTAGACGAGCTCTTCCCTGTGGTGTCTTGCCCGGACCCCACTCCGTCGGACGGACGTCCTGGGCCTGATCCGCCATGGATGAAAGGAATAGGCTTAAAAGGGAAGCGAGCGTATGTCGGTAAGATGAGTGCCGAGTAATCAGCGTCGCGAAAAGTCAAAAGTTGGAAATTTTCTCTACGTAAGAATGGAGCGACGGATTAAGGCTGTAAAGATAATCCCTCTGGCAAGTTTCAGTCATGGTACGGTTTTTGTTGAAGCTGACTGCTTATGCTTATGCAGGTCCCCACTAAACCCTCTGTAGATCCCTACCTGTCATTTCGGGGCCGACCTTTGTTTCCGCTCCGATCCTCCGTTCCGATCCTCCGTCGTGCATATCCGGGCCGATCCTCCACGCAACTCGCTCCCAGATAAGAAGAAGACAACACAATAAAGTCTACACCACAACATTAGGTTTTGTAAGCAGTATCGCACTTTATCGGTTGTGACAGCAGATCCCCACAGAAAAACGAGTTGCCGCATGCAGTCTGTACCCTGTCGCTACATTTGCGTCCAAATAATCAACACCTTCTGAGACAACATCAGCTTACATCAAACGACATCGGCAAGAATGGCGACAAAAGACCCAGCTGTCGTGGCTCCGGATGAATTCCAGCTGGAGGCGGGAAGAGGAAACACAGGCACCAACGTTGGTGATGCACTCGAGAAGCCTTCGTCTTCCACTGGAACAATGGTCGACGAGCCTACAGACCCAAATGTTGTTGATTGGGATGGACCTGATGATCCTGAACATCCACTCAATTGGTCCAAGACTCAGAAGAATCTTCACCTAGTGATTGTCAGTTTATTCACACTGGCAGCGTAAGCAATTTCCCTTTCCACTGCTGTAACAGTACTTTGACTAATGATCTGATCAGAAATCTTGCTGCCACCATGTTCGCACCTGGAGCAGAAGAGTTGGCCACTGAATTCAGCATCACCAACTCCACCGTCACGGCCATGACCGTCAGTCTGTACGTGCTGGGCTTCGCTCTCGGTCCACTTCTTCTCGCGCCTCTGTCAGAACTTTATGGCCGTCTTGTAATTTACTACGGCTGCAATTTTGTATACATCGCATTCACCATTGGCTGTGCTCTCAGCACAAACGTCGCTATGTTTTTGGTCTTCCGAATCATATGCGGTTGCGCTGCCTCAGGTCCGATGAGTATCGGAGGTGGTACGGTAGCAGACTTGTTTCCGCAAGAGGAGCGTGGTAAAGCCATGGCTTTGTTCACTGTAGGACCTTTACTTGGCCCTGTAAGTATTCGTCTCGAATGTTATGATTGCTGGCCTAACATGTCTTACAGGTGATTGGTCCTATCATAGGAGGTTTTGTCTCTGAGAATGTCGGCTGGCGATGGACATTTCGCATCATCCTAATATTTGTAAGTCATAACCCTATGTACCAGTCTTGCGATAGCTGTTGACAATGTGAAACAGTCGGGATTGATCGGAGTCGCAACGGTGATCTTGATGCGCGAGACAAATTATACGGTCCTTCTCCAAAGGAAAGCCCAACAGGCTCGAAAGGAGACTGGGAACGATAAGCTTGTCCCAAAGTTGACCCGCGACGAGACACCAAAACAGATGCTCGCCCGAGCTATCGTCCGCCCACTCAAGCTTCTCATATTTTCTCCCATCGTCTTACTCATCTCGCTCTACACTGGTATCCTCTTCGGTCTGATCTTCCTACTCTTCACCACTTTCCCGTCCGTCTTCCAAGATGTATACGGCTTCAGTCCAGGCACTGCTGGACTGGCATACCTTGGTCTGGGTATCGGTATGATACTGGGTCTGGTTCTGTTTTCTGTTCTCAGCGACAAGATGCTCAAGCAGAAGAGTGGTGCTGCCAGGCCCGAGGATCGCCTTATTCTGATGAAGTGGTTGGGTCCAATTACCCCATTG
Source organism: Fusarium coffeatum (assembly GCF_003316985.1). NCBI lineage: Eukaryota > Fungi > Ascomycota > Sordariomycetes > Hypocreales > Nectriaceae > Fusarium > Fusarium coffeatum. The sequence continues at coordinate 117,907 of NW_022157868.1, read as the reverse complement.
GGTCTTTTCATATACGGCTGGACGGCCAAGTACGCCGTCCACTGGATTGTGCCAATCATCGGCACGTTTGTCGTTGGATTCGGTTCTCTCTTCGTGGTCATCCCTGGACAAATCTATCTCGTGGATGCTTTCGGAGCAGAGGCTGCTGCTTCGGCAATGGCTGCCAACCTGTTGGTCAGGTCTCCCTTCGGTGCCTTTCTGGATCTCACAGCGTCACCATTGTATGAGAGCCTGGGTCTCGACTGGGGTAACAGTGTTCTTGGGTTCATCTGTCTTCTGTTCACTCCGGTGCCATGGCTCTTCTGCACTTATGGAGAAAGAATGCGGACTCACTTCAAGGTGGACCTGTGAATATAGTAAGCCCCAGACTGGCAATGGAGAATGAGAACGCTGGTCAAGTCGTACGTTGGTCTGGCAAACAAGCTGAGTCTATACACGACGAGAGATGGAGGCAGGACTCTTGTATTACACATTCATGTATTAATTTAGATTTACTAGCCTACATGGAAAGGTATCCTTAACTTTAATAGACTCAGACTTCGACTTGATGTCTGTAAAGTACTAAATATCCATCCACCTTTAGCTCCTCCCATGGTATCACCAGTGTTCCCTTTCTGCCTTTTTACTTAGATTCCCTCGGTACACATCCCAATAAAACGCGCAATACATTGCAAAGGATGAAATCCTGTCCCGCGATTAGATCACGTTCTCCTCGTCGTAATCGCGATCAGCACGTGCAGTCGGAGCTGTGTTATCCAAGTGCAACTCAGAAGCACGGATGTCGATCTTCTTGATAACCGCGCCCAACACAACCTTGAGAAGCTCATCCTCAGACATCGCTGTACCATGTCCACTCCATGTCACTGTGTCAACAATGTCTCGTGTTCCAGCCTCCTTGTGCAGTTCGTCGTCGAGATGCTGCAAAGTCTTCTGTCGCTCAAGATTGGGTCCACCTAGACGGAAGAGCTGGACACCCGCCTGATGAATGGGCGCCTTAGCCTCATCTAGAGCCCTGGCAGCTTCAATCAAAGGTGTCTTCATGTCATCGTCGAACTGGCCCGCTGTGAGGACGATGATGTTGAGAGCGGCCTTCTCCTCTCCGGCTGTGAACTTGTCGCAGTACCACTTGAGTAGGCCTCCCAGTCTGGCACCCATGTTGCACTTGCCTCCCGGCTGGACTTTGTCGAAGATGCTGCCGACCTGCTTTCCCTTGCTTGTTAAGAGCATGTTGCCAACAAAGCCTCCGATGTGCGTGTAGCCCGACTTTCGAATTGACTGCACTCCAGGGATTTTAGCCAACATGCCTCCAGGTCGGTGGTTGACAAAGTAAAGATCAACTCCATCCGGATCGTGTTTCGCACAGATGGGAGCAATACGCTCTACGAGTGTCTTGATCTCGGGCCAGTAAGGCTGCATGGCCTCAGAATCGTCGACGAGAAACATTGTGTCGAAACATCTTAGCTGTAGAAGGGTCTTCTCGTACTCGGTCTCATCCATGGTTGGTGACGTGGGGGCTGACATGATGGTTGTGAAGAATTGTACCAAAGGTCAAGTCGATGTTTTGAATTGAAAGGGGGTTTATCTGAAACAAAAAAATGAGTTCACTGTCAAGTTACTTCATGGAATGCGGAATCTTGCGAAAGCCTATAAATTCCCATTGAGGCGGTGAGGGAGCTTATGACGATTTTAGTGGAGATTGGTGGGAGAGAAATGCGGGACGCGAATCCGTATACGAGTCAATGTCACTGTGGGTCTGTACAACCAACAGCTCAACAGATTCAGATTTGATGTAGATCTTTATGTTGGTAGGGGAATAATAGATGGAACATGAGTTCTATAGGGGTAAGCGAGTGTATAGCAGTCTACCACTGATCCTTCATCACAGGTGCATGATCTAACGAAAGCTACTGACTATACAAGTAGACAAAGTCTCCAATATTCTAGGACTCCACAGAATCAATATCCAATTCCTCTGAACGTCGTCGAATAAGCAGCTTGGCTCGCAGATCAGGCATAAGGTTCATTCCGAAGGAAGCTGACTTAGGCACAGCATCCTCAGCAAGCTTCCAGTCATACTTCAAGAGCATGTGACAAAGTGCGATCTTGAGCTCGTTGGCGGCAAAAAAACGTCCTGGGCATGCGTGATTGCCGAACCCAAAACCCAAGTGGTCAGAGCTAGGGCTAACAAAATGAGGGTGCGAGGATTTGCCTTGCTCGGCCTCCTCTTTCTCTCTCATACGCAGGAACCGATAACCATCGAATTGTTCTCCAGACTCATGCGAGTCAGCACTCCACATGTGCGAAGTGGAGCAGACGATTTTCGTTCCCTTCTTGATAACGTCGCCATTGGGAAGAGTAACATCCGCCATAGCCAGTCTCCTGAAGCTACCTGTATAATGTGTTAAAGGAACGAACTCGATATACGTAATGGAGTGGTATTTACCTAGGATGGCCGGTCTGAGTCTTTGAGATTCCTTGAGAACACTGTCCATCAATTTCAAGTTAAGCAGAGCAGTCTTTTTCAGACCTTCAGTAGACAAGACGCGGATAATCTCTTCTCGAAGCGGTGCCAATAACTCAGGATGCTGAGCAATGTTGAAAACAGTCTCCATGAGAAGGTCGGTGGTGGTGTGGATAGCAACAAGGGACAGATTCACTTGAGCAACAGCTGGGTCGTGCGTGGAGTATTCCTCTTCGAACCATTCGAAAGAATTGTCGTATGGACACGGTTCACCCTTGGCCTTTGCTTCAGCCTTGATAGCGTTTCGACGTTCCAGTAACGGGTTCAGACAATTTCGAGCTGCATTCAGAGTCCTTCGAACCTCCTTGCAAGAGGGTAGAATGTGATGAACAAACGACCGAGACCATCGGGGATACATTCGCAACTCGTCGCCAGCCTTGACCGACAGGACCGTATAGTCTCCAGCAAGCTTTACCCACTCTTCATTCCGGCACATTTCCTCGCCCATGAAGACGCGGGATGACATACGTGAGATGATACGAACAAAGGCAGGTTGGGGTTGAATCTCATGCCACTCTAAGATGTCACCGTGGTTAGCTTCAAGATATCCCTGTTGGTATTGTAACGAGATACGTACCAGGCGAATCGGCGATAACGGTGCGGAATGCTATAGACGCTTCCTCAGACAGTGGTCCTGTAACTTTGTCTAAAGGTCAACAGTTAGCAATCGAAACGCCAGATACTAAAACCAAGACTAACTTAGAGCTTTCGTCAAGTACTTGACAATGACCTTGTTCAGATTGGGATCAACACCAAATGGCTCAAAGCCGGGAATGTAACAGTGCGAGTCCTATTTAATTAATTACAACCATTATCCAAACGATTCTTAGTGATCCCTTACATCCTGAGCAGGAATGATGAAATTCAAGTCTTTATGACTCTTCAGCGCATCGAGAAACTGAGGAGGAATGACAACGACTTCACCCCAGTCTGTGTTGGCTCTGTAAGGTTGACCTTTGTACAAAGATTTGCCCTTGTCGAGGAGGTTTCTGCTATCGCTGATGAACTCTCTGACAACTCGATTGGTCGAGATTTCGAAGGAACCCTTCGGATTCAAAAGAGGGTACTTTCCACTGCGGTCGAGAAGAGAGGATTGTACAATGAAGAGGGTAAAAACAGTAATACAGCAAAGGATAGCATACTGGGGATTCTCCAGAATGGTATCCAGCTTGGTCAACATGATAGCGGTTGTTAAAATGCTTGAAGTAGAAGGATTTGAATGCTGGTTAATTTACATAGATATTTATATAAGGTAATCGTCAGAACCTAATCTGGTGGTGTTGAAGATCTTTATACTAAAACGCCCGAGAGCCCGAACAGCAGGTATCGGGGATCAGTAGAGTCCCGAACCCGAGTGGGTCTTCAAGTGCCGAGAAAGATTGTTAGATATATTGATCATACAATTGGCTCATTGAGGTCTGAAACAGACGGGTCTTGGAGAATGCCCCGGTTTCAATGCAATGTAATGCAACAGGGTTGACTCATACGACAGAGCGAATAACCGATCAGGGAAAAGGATTGACGACTCAAGATAAACGAATTTGCACTTCAATACGACTTTTCAACGGCTCGTATTCGGGTTGACTAGAAAATCGTCTCCAAGTTCTCATTGCTGTACATATACTTCTGTAATATGACGCAGAGGTTTGCAAATAGCTGAGCCACTATACGTAACTAATATTACCTACCGGCGCTATGAAACCATCTAGCGAGTATTGGCAAAAGACAGATAGACTTTGTTGCGCGAACCCTACGTGCTGTGGCGCTCTGTGTATGCATAAAAACATGCACCGGCGTCTTTAAACTTAGAAGTTAGCATTGACTGAATTATTCAGTCTACCCGACGCTAATAAGTGGTATGTCTAACCCAACTTGTTATCACGCAAAGATAAATCTCGTGTAAAAATGGTGGTCATGTGATTTTAAATCTTCAACTTTGTCAAGATAATGTGGATCTAAATTGGTAATACTATCAATGATGCTTAAACATAATCACATAGCTGACTCCCATTTCTTATACCTAATAATCTAACAGTGAAAGATATGCTTTACAAATCAAATCGGCAGTGTCAACAATAGCTGTGTGGCAACAGAGGATGTATGTATTTAGGGTACCAATGCTTCCAACCCTGTAGTGGCTAACTCGGAGCTGGTTTCCGTTCACCTTGAGAATATTGTTACAGTAAACGGACTAGTAACCACAATGACATTTGGAAACTAAGAAACATCAGCTGTGTGAACGCAGAACAGGGTAGGAGCCAGCAAAACGGACGCTAATGCAGGCCAGTGCTATATAATCCCTTACCCCCGAAACTCCGCAGATGCCCACTCCGCGAGACGCCTACTCCGCCAATTAGCTTTTCTACTCACCCATTGTATATAAAGAGTAACAGGCATATGTTACAATGACCGATTTACAATCCATACTTTTGCATAAATCAACCAGTCATGGGAAGAGTCGCTGTTGCCGGAGGCTCATCTGGCCTGGGCCGTACAATGGTTGATGCCCTCTGAGAGGCAAAGACTCACGATTTCATCATCCTATCACGAACGGCTACCGCTCCAGACACTCGCGCTGTCTCCTACTCCGATACAGATGCCCTGGTGTCTCTTCTTGAGTCCGAGCAGATTGATATTGTGATATCATGCCTGCCCATTGATGGTGATGAAAGTGGACAAGCCCAGCTTAACCTCATTGAGGCGGCGAACCTGTCGAGATCAACGAAGCGTTTCTTGCCGAGTGAGTTCGGAACGGTCTATCGCGAAGAGTAAGTGACTTCCCTTTCGGACAGGTCCACACTGGAACTAACGAGCGATCAGCAACATTGCCCACATCCCATCTTACCACTGGAAGCTCAAAGCTGTTGATGCCCTTGAAAAGACCGAACTAAAGTTTTCGCTTGTTTCAATTGGTCTGTTCTTGGACTATTGGGCTGCCCCTTGCATTCCAACTCATCTCCGTGCGGCAAATATCATAATCGACCCCGAAAACAATGCTGCAGTAATCCCTGGTGACGGAAACACTCCCATGGTGCTCACTCACTCACATGATGCAGCCAAGTTTACCATCGCAATGCTTGACCTTCCACACTGGAAGCGCAGACACTCGATTGTTGCAAATCGAACGACTCTCAATGAGGCCGTTAGACTGGCTGAAGAAATTAAGGGTACCAAGTTTGACGTCAAGTACTTCTCTGTGGAAGAGATGGAGAGGGGTGAGTTTGATCTCACGCCCAGTATGAAGAGGGTTTTGCCTGAGGAGATGCAAGGAAGTCTGAGAAATATGCTGGCTTTGTCTGGAATCGGGCTTGCTCGAGGATCAAATGATCTCGATGGAACCGATGACCTGAGACTTGAGTTTCCAGACATCAAGTGTCTTACAGTTAAGGAGGTTTGGGAAGCATGGAAGTAGAGATATAATTGTTTTTCCACATTGTTAGTATCTCTTCAGAGACTAATCTATGTTTTCTGCAGCAGGTGGTTGCTACAGAAATGTGTAATACAGGCCTTTAACCACCAAGCTTATAGATACAGTGTTTTGTGTCCCGTAGAAAAGGTTATTCATTTGAACTTTAAAAAGGGAAACTTTGTTTATTTTCAACCCAAGTCTCTTGAACTGTAAGCTAAAATAGCGTTCTAATTGGCTGAGCAATAATCACTGGGTCAACGCTTGATTGAACAAAAGTACGTCCATTTCTCCCTCTACGAGAGAAAGAAAATAAAAGCTTCTGCAACTTTCTATTACGCTTATTTCAGGACAAAGAGTTGCTATCAACTGAAGTTTGTGTTTGTTTCACCTCCAGAGTACCTTGCTGCTACTTAACTCCCGCTGCTCTATTACGTAATAGTCTTGTCGCTATCGCAAAAGTGGGTTATCCCTTCAGCAAGGACACAGCAGAAGAACAACAAGAACCTTGGAAGCTCCCATCTAATGCGCAAAGACAGTTCTCCGTTTATATCTAGACAAACTCTTAACTCCCACAGCATTGGAATCCCCTTCAGCCAACTATGACCGCTGACCGTAAACAAACCCTTGGCACGTGGAATCGGGGCGCGGGGGAATTTCCTCTACTCAAGATAACGGAAAGAGGTCAAAGTAACTTGTATATGGATATGGCTTTTCTCCCAGAGTACAGCGCTTTCAGTGTTGAGGAACACAGACTCGAAGACTACAAGCAAACTAGAACTGGTAGCGTAGCAGAACCTTCTCTTCAACAAACATGCAATATGGCCAGCACGAAATTATCGACTAGTATGGGACTAGCTTCGTATGTCTTACAATAACTTCTAAAATTCTAAAATAACTAACATAACCAGTCTACGGGGGAAAGGCGTCGAAGTCCACGTCGGCAGCCAACCACCATCTGATGAGAACACATGGACTCTTCCTGTCAAACTGATCTCACAGCACTCCGAATACTTCAAAGCCGCATGCCTATGGAACATGACTGGTAAGATCTCTCTGCCAGAACAAGACCCCATTGTTTTCGGGTTATTCGTGGAATGGATCTATTACGAAACCTACGAATCAATTACATTTGAGCCAAGTCCAAGCATCCATGCGAAGTGCTGGGTGCTCGCCGACTATCTTCTATGCGACGAACTCAAGGACTACGCAATGTGTGGTCTGTTCGACGACCACGCAGAGAGAGGCATGTTGTTCGGAAGTACAGCAATAAGCTGTAAGGATGTGCAATATGTGTGCAGCTCCACGGCTCCGGACTCGAATTTGAGGCAGTTCTATATGGACTTTGTTGTAGACCACTTTACCGATAAGGGGATGCTACGTGGAAACACTGCAGAATGGGACGAAATTCTACAGAATGACCCACAAGCTCGTTTAAAGCTGCTCGAGAAGATGAGATCGCCTTCGGTATCTTATACCAAGAGTCTGGAAGACTACCAGACGGTCAATGAACCCCAGGGCGACTCTCGTCTTAGGATGGATGTAGGGCTCGCTGGGTTATCTATCGCAGAGAAGAAAACAGATATTGCAACAACGGAACATACGAGCAATGACGAACTCAGTCAGGCGAGTAATGGCCTTTGGAAACAACCATAAGCTCAAATGTTTTCAGATCGAGGGCTAGACGTTGGACAACCCATCATGACCTGTGCTAACCTATTGTTAGAAAACTGAAGCTTCTCAACTCAGCGTCGATACTCCAGCCTTCGTGCCCGCTGAGCCATTACAGAATGCGAAGGGGGAGCAAAATGCAGATAACATGGATGGACTGAATAGTGCCGTTGATAGTGGTCCGTCTCCGAACGGAAGCGCAACCAGCGATGAGTCAGAGGGAATGACTGAATGAGCATTTCTCTACAATATTATTTTGGGAGCGGTTGGTATCTATCAATATTGCTGGAATTTCTAGGCATTTGGGTTTTTAATTGCAGCTGGTAAGGATCTACTAATTAAATACGATTTACCCGAAACAAGGGCTACAACTTACAATGTCGTTAGATTGCATGTGTCCTTAATATTATGCCTGGCTCAAAATGGTAGTACTAAGCGCCGCACAACATCGCCCCACACCCAAATATGATTACTCAACAAATTAACAACAGCACCCAGTACACATGAGATATTAAGATATGCCCTTCAAGAGATTATATTTGGTAGTCTAATAAGGCATGGCTTGAAGCCTTGAAGATGTTGAAGAGACTGGAGTACATAGATCCAGTGTCAGTAGAACACTTCTCTATATACAAATCAGGTCGCATGCCAAAACGCCGAAAAGAATTAAAAGGTAAAAACATCGCTTTGTTTCGTTATGTAGAATGCCAGACGCGTTAGAAAATAATGTACAGAGAATAGCTTGCGTACTGAGCTTAAGCAGAAGAGTAAACACAGGCGACGGGGTTCTTGTCCTTGGTAGTGCGGACAGTGATGGGAGCACAGTTCTTGTTGCCACCAGGGTTCTTGATGCCGACATCGGCCCAGAGAGTGTAAGAGCCACCAGCCTTCTTGCTGTTAGGGCAAGCGACGAAGCCCTTGCCATCGAAAGTGAGGTCGCCGTGCTTGGTGATCTTCCAGCCCTTGGTCTCGGCGTTCCGGGGAAGGTTCCAGCCCTTGTCTGCGTAGGTGGCGTAGCCGAGAATACCCTGACCCATGCCGGAGCGGTCAAGGTAGGCCTTCTGAGCAGTCTTGCCAAAGGTGTAGAGGTTGAGTTCACCAAACCTGTTGATGTTGAATGTGACCTCGTTCTCGGTCAGGCCCTTGTCGCAAGCGGCGTGCTGGTTCTTGACCTTGAGAGCAAAGCGGCCGTTAGTGGCTTGGAGGGCCTTGTTGTTGATTTCCTTGTTGCCCTTGGAGAGGGCAACGGCGTTGTAGCCTGTGACCTCGCCGGGTGCGGCGGCAGAAACCATGCCAGCGGCGAGGACGGTGGTGAAGAGGGTAGAGAAGTGCATCTTGATGGTAATTGTAGAATGACAAGTAGAAAAAATCTTTGTTGGTTGAGGTAAGTTAATTGAAGAAGGTGGAAATCGTAAGCGTGGAGGTTGTGTGAGGAAAAGAAGTCCAGAGGTCGAACACATCTGGTCTTTATAGGCATTAACATCATGACGATCTTCATACAATGCCGTCACTGCCGGAATGTGTTTTTCTGTACAACGGGGCAATACGAGATCGGCTGATGGGGCGGGGCGGGCTGGAAATCGTGCCGTTAGCTCGTATTTAGCACAAGGGGCCCTAGTTTAGTCTAGAACCTACTTCTAGAACGCACCCAGCAGTGGGCAGTGTAACCTATAAATAGATTCAGTGTTTATGTTGTTACTAAAAAATAAAGTTATTTATAAATAATTACTAGTAGTACCTACCTAGTCAGCAGTATTAACTACTGCGTATTAAAGGTAAAGGTAGTAACTAAGAAAATAAATGTAGTTAATAACTAAAAGACAAAGCCTAAGTACTTTAATATCTAGACTATCTTAGCAAAGAATTCTAATACGCTGTGTTGGACCTGTGAATTTGATGGCTGAAATTGTTCTTTGAATGACACTCGTTGCATGTCTCGGTTGAGTTATCTAAACGGTTCCTTCCACAAACCTTACAGTAACCTTCCCTGAGACGGCGCCGTTCGAGGTTACGCCTCACGATGCTTCGGTGGGCTCTGCATTCCGTACATGACCCGTGTTGTGGGCCTACCTCTCGTGAATAACAAGAGTAACAGACGCCCCACTGATGCAAGTGATCTAGCTCTGCTGAAGTTAAGTATGGGCGGCCGTGATGTGCAGGGCAAAAGAGATTAGGAGCTTCAATAGGAACCAGACACTTCATGCAATGTCGTACTTCTTCTGGAGAGATGCTTCGGTTATTTCTGCAGCTCTGGCAACGTACACCATAGAGTTCAGGCGGGTTTTCACAATTTAGGCAAGTAAGAGTTCCATGTGCCCAAGAGAAAGTAGGCCCAGGAGGACCTTGCGGGTGGGTCTGAAAGTGGTTGTATCTTTCACTCTGTGGATACCGATCGTATTGTTGATTTGGGAAATATGGCCAAGTTTGGAGGCTCGGGGGAAACGGGTCGTCGGGGTAGATATCCGCTCCGTTCGGGAGAGGTTGGAGGGTCTCTTCTTCTCCATATCCGAAGTTTGGATCCTCCCACTGGCTCTCGTTAAATTCTCCAAAGTACCGCACTGGAGCACTGCTACCACCAGTGTTACTAAATTGATAGTATGGTTGGTTGGGATCCATGATTGGGGTTTAGTATACCTAATAGAGTGGACTGCAATATACTAGTATAGCTTATGGGAATAAATTTTATTACAAGGTGAAGTTATAGCAGAAGATGGAATCGAACCTCTGGGAAGAGAGTCCATTTTATACTTAAAAGGCTTTACTGATGAACTGAGGAGAACAGATGTGAATATGAAAGTTATCTGTTTTGAACTATGATTAAGCTGGCTGTGAAACAATCTTACCCGCCGCAATCAACATATCCTTGTGATGGATTGTGTAACACTGTGTTTGGTGTTTCCCGGATAACGTTAGTAAAGGGAGGCAGAACAAGACTGGCTGGATGGAAGGAAGCAAAGAAGGACATTTTGTACAGCAGCAACCTTACGTTACGGTAGGGCGAAACAGGCTCTGTGCTAACATCAGAGTCATGATACCTGATAACTGTGTTCTTGTTAAATGAAAGCTGAATCTTAATTGTCCTGAGAGCATTGTATATTACCCTGCTTTGGTACACAGTAGTTATCTCAATTCTCACCTCTTTTTTATAAATCACTAAGTAAGCAAGGATGGGGCAGCACCGAAAGAACAAATATCTAGAAATAGTAGCACATGGTTAATAACGTACTATTCACCCAAGAACAAGTGATGCCGTCTTTAGATCTAATTTCTCCCACTCCTCTGCTATTACCTCCCCACTTGCAACTCGATATGCGATGCCATCCTCCCATTCAACCCAAAGTATAAGGTACGTATCCTTGCTTAGTGGCTTAAATGCACATGGTTCTCCATCCTCAGTCTCCGAGTAAGTTTTCAGTTTGCATACCGCCACTACATCAACAGGTAGCCCTGCCTCACTTCCATCCGCATGCTTGGGAAAGCGATCCCTGGATTCCTCGTTTACGAGATCCAAAATCCCAATCTTTGTCCCGGAACTGTTAAAAAGAGATGCTTCCAAGCTCCGTGAATTTCGTACCAGTATATCCGTGTCTTCTCGAAAACCGTGCAGCGTGGCTGTTACCGTCTCGCAGAACAGGTACCTTGTTTGTTCAGGCATGGAAGGACCCGTCCAATCTTGGATGCTATTCACAGGGAATGGGTAATACCACTCTAAGGGTTGACCGTTCCACTCAACCATCGATTCATGCTGGAAGACATATCTGTCACATCCTTCAGGGTAGACACGAGGCTTCTTGTAAGTTGGCGAGTTAATTGTAACGTCTCGGCGCGTCCATCCAGCAGGCATAGGTTTGCTGAGATCCTTGAAAGTATTTCGTTTCTCGTACCAAGTTGACCGGATTCTTCGTCGTTGCTCTGGTGGACCAAACGGTATATCGCTCGTGTACCACTCGGTAATTGGAAACGCCTCTTGAATAGTGTCCGCGAGTGTGACTTCCATTGCGCTTTGGCGTCGCAGAATCACAGCACCTTTCCAGCCTAGCCAAGACCACGATGGAAGCCCAGACGATGTAAACTGGTCCTCAGCGGGCCTCCCCGATGACTTGCGACGTTGGAGGTTGTTGACCCAAACTCGCCAGCCTAGGCTATCCTCAAAGAACATTTCCGGAATCCCATAGAGAAACCCCCCTTCGAATGATCGACTGAATATCGATAGTAAACCAGAGACAGCTGGCAGGGCGTCTTCCTCGAATGTCAACAACCTCTGATTATACGTCGTCAGGTATCTACTGATAGCAAATTCATATGGGAAGCCGGCCATCACCGCATCAGACCAAGACCAGAGTTCGTCACTGATCTCGGTATATAGAGTCAGCTCCTCGTGCCAAACACTACACGCACAAATCCAATGCAGCTCATCGTTGCAAAATATGATCTTTCTCTTCGATAGAGCATATTCTTGAAACGTCCATCCTCTTTGATAATAGGCTTGAGGCTGAGAAGAATAGTAAATCATCTCATTCAGATTGAAAGTGTTTCTAACAACGATTGTCTCATCTCCGAACGGAATAATGTCTTGACTCGCCTCCCGAGGGCCAGATATGTCATGCAACCCAGATAAGCCAGAATCGGAGTCGCCATCTGCAGCGATAATAGTTATAATTGCGTTAGCATAGATGGCTCCCATTAACCCGAGTTGCTCCGAAGCAGTCTTTGGGTCATGATGAGTGATGCAGAGTGAATCAGCCCACAGAAACCGCTCCTCAAGTATGGTGGTCATACGCACCGCATGGCGAATCATCGGTGAGAGAAGGTTTGCAAATTCCGGGGCTGTCAAGGCAAATGGCTCTTGTAGCCTTGTGAAGTCACTTGAAGTGATGCTCGGTCGAGTATACTTGCCGTAGGTGTAACTGATTGCAACATACTTGTCAGTGGTATGACCAGGTACAATGCATTGATTCTTGACATCAATTAACCACGCAGGTCGTACAGGCCACACTTTGAGAGGATTGTCGCATTTGGGTCCATGAGCAGAAACGCATCTGTGCTTCCATTTCTTGACAGTTTCGAGATCGGCAAAGTCCGGGTTTAGCAATCGTCCATTGCCTGGATGGTTGTCAACGTTGTCTTTTTTCACCAATAGTAAATATAGAACATAGCCTCCTCCAGACAAGGATTGATTAAGAGCTGCGCTACAGCCTTTAGGTGTTTGATTAAATCCCATCTCATCGTCTTCCGTCAAAGCTTCCTCAGAGTTGAGGAAATCGACAAAATTTTGAACGAGTGGTCGGTGGTTTGGACAAGTAGTTGAAAGCGCTTTCTCATAAGTCCCAAGGTTGACCGGGGGTGCAGTACCAGGGTCTGCAAACTGGTGCCAAATGGCTTTGCAAGTGGAGCAATCGGCTACCCATCTCGGAGAGTAGATTGCGGGGGACTTAGTTTCAGGTGCTTCGGCCATAGTCCACTAGAGAGAAGGGTAGACAGTACTAGGTGTCGATAGCGAACTCTGGATTTTTCCTGTGGCGTGTGTGATTAGCCTGGTACAAGTGTGGCAAGTGCGAAAGCGGTTAATCGTAAGTTTACTAAGAAGCAGGGCGGCTTGAATCAGGCTCATCTGGATGGGGATAAGATAAATCGCGCACTACGGGGAATGTACGTCCACTTGACTCAAAGATAGATGATCTGACTGGACCTTTTGCCTGGATGCCTAAAATGCGAAGCCGTAATGGGCCCGATAAGCAAGGATTGGGAGTATTAAATTCCGCATGAGAGCGGTTTATTTCCGTTTTAGTCTCCACCAAGAATGGTGAGAGAGGAACACACAGCGAATCAGCTGGCACTTTCATCCTTGAGGCTCTTACACACCAATCGGAGTCAATCGTTCTTCTTCCAGGGCCCCTTGATGATAACTGGTGATCTGTTCCGCGACCCTACAAATGTCCAATCATTTAGATCAGCCTGGACCGGGAAATGGATCCTGATCCTTCAGCTGAACTGACCCTGGACTCATCGGGCAGGGTTGGCCGAGGTAATGGTCTCTTCATAACCCAAGGACTTCGCTCGCCATGCGGTGACATGTTTTGACCTTGAATTAAACTTTATTCTCAATAGTCTCTACGCCATGCCTCGACACCTATCGATCCTGCGTATAGTCAGTCTCCTGGCTATCATCAGCCCCATATCAGCGGCTAAATACGGGTACATTGAGTCAAAGGATTGTGTGGATCCATCAGGCTATGAACAATGCTACAAGACTGGAGACGCTGCGCGTAACGACTGCATAAACAAGAATTGCAAGAACAAGAACAGAGATTGCATCAGCGCCTGTGACTGCGCATTCAATTTTGGCGTCGTTGACTGCGCCCTGACCAGTTGTTGGAACAAGGTAAGCTGAATAGAGCAACTGAACGACAACTAGACTGACAACTTGAAGGTGTACAGTTGCGAATATCAAAACACAGTGCTTGAGCTAGGTGGCAACTGTCAGGATGAGAAGTTCGAGGACATCCCATTCTTCCCGGCACCCGACGATGCCCCCGACGCTTGCTCATGCAACCTTGGCAAGGTCGCTACATCTCTGAACCGTGCTGTAGAGGAATTGGACACGTGCATCGAAAGAAACCAGGACACATGGGACTCACTGTCTCTTGATGAACAGGAGGTTTTTATCAAGGCTTGCAAGTGCTGCACAAGCAGCGGTATACTTTCTAGGTAAGAGTCCCCAAATTACTAAATCAGTTCCAATACTAATTGTTGACCTAGCTTCTGGGGTATCTGCCCTGATACAAAGCCCTCACTTCTAGGCGCCGACGAATACTGGAACATACTCATCTCTCAAGACGAAGACTATCCTCAGTGCGGCGATTACAACGATGTCTACAGTTGCGCAAAAGATCTCAAGTTCACGCCACCAGGCGAAGACAAATCAGCAAAGTTCTACGGACCTGGTGAACTTCCCAAGAATGGAACCAACACACTGTCCAATATGGAAGGCAGCATCACTAGTCCTCTCAGTGGCGCCACGTTTACATGGACGGATGGCCCCATCGTACATCCCATCACTGCGGCGAGTGCGGACGCGAAACCAACAGGCAGCTCGGATAATAAAGACGACAAGGATGATGGTAAGAGTGATGAAGCAAACGAGACTGGAAAGAATGAGACTGGAAAGGAAGATGAAGAGGACGCAGCTTCAATTATTTCTCCTCCTGTATGGGCCCTCGTTTTTCTGGTCTTTGCTTTGCTTCCTTAAGAAGAGAAAATGTTTAGATAGCCTATCGTGGGAATAAATGCTTTTTCTTTATAAAAATGGGATAGACAGACCTCCATAGATAGGTAGACCAAGTCAGCCAGATACACGTGTTCGCGGTAACCAGAAGAGCTTCTAATTCTGTGATCAGTAGAAACTTGAAAGTCTATACACATCCATAACCTATTACATGTACCCGTACTACTAACCACGGCTTCTCCCTAGGCTTTGAACATTTAAGATGAAGATGCTGACGCTGTTCCATCTTCCATGCCAATTGACCCAACGATCCAACAATGCCCTGAGCTTCAGAGGATTTGAGTTCTTTCTTAAGAATATCCTTGAACGTTTTCATGACAAGCTCATTGGCACGACGGGGGTTTGGTGCATTTACGTCAAGACTGACGCTTGTTTCAGTTGCTGTTCTCCTTTCCACAACAATGTAATGGTCTGTTATCATCTTTCCTTCGAAAACGCGGACCTGATCTATGGCCTTCAACATCTCAACTGGGAATATGCAAAGGCAGTCATCGTGACTTAGAAGATCAGTCATGTCGGAAGAGGGACCTCCCGCCTTCCCTGGCTGGCTTTGCGACACTGCCAGAAGGTCAGCTATCTACTGAATACAGCTCATGAGCGATATTCATGGTTCTGGGATCATACCTTTTTGTTCGGTTCCACGCGTCTTGCTTGTATTGCGACGCGTCCTGCTTCTACTGCGACTCGCCTTGACACTATTCTGTCGCGACATCACCTTCTTAGCGACAGGGCCCTGTGCTTCCGCTGCTGGTGCTTGCTCTGGAAATTTCTTTTGTTCTCGGAGATACGGAACAATGTATTTGTTAATAAATGGCTTCGACACACCAAGATACACAGCATCATTAATAGCGTTGCGCATCCTCGGAATGTATTCCTCTCTAGCTGGGCCATCCTTAGTGTAATTCTCACTGACGTATACAAGTGCCGGGACTTTCTTCCATGGGGAACGCCTTGAAACTCTGTTGTCATCACCCACATCTTGGCGCAATTGTTTTAGCAATAGAGCTAACCCGTCTGTGTTGAAGTCTGTGTATTGATCATGAGGCTGTACTGAGACCTTCATGATACGCTTTTGGTAAAAGCCTTTCGAAACTCCTTCATTGCGATCCAATGCAAGTTCATCTTTGGCGTTGATCTCGTATAGAAGACCTTCCACGGAGTGATTGCCGTCGGACTTGAGCACACTGGCGACGCCTCGCTCATTGATATGCCATCGAAAGGAATCAAGAATGGCAGGTCCCTTGAAGACGCTTTCAGGACACCGTTGGGCCATTTGGGCAACGCTCATATTGCTTCCGTATGCGAAGTAGAGCTTGCTGGGTGGTTGTGAATGAGGACATGTTGGCCGGTGTTGTGACGGAATCGGTTTATTGGTAGAATACATAGCAAAAAATCTAGTCAGCTATCTCAGTTGATGGAGGTTATTGAGGAGCCATGAGATTTTAGAAATTCTTGGAGGGGTATGAGCTGGCAGCCCGATAAGGCAGAGCCAATTGTTAGGCTGCCATTTCTCCACAGGGAGGATTGGACTGGGTCAAGTGGGAATACCGCCGGGAATAACACTATATCTGAAATTCGGCGGCTTGGCCTGATGCTCCTTTGCACAGCCTTACTTGTGGACTCCTAAGTGGTTTTGTTAGCAGGAAGTCCCCATAAGCTAGGCCAGGATGAACAAAGATCTGTGTAGGCTTTAATATATGCTTGATTCAGTAGAATCAGTGCAGAATATCCGTAGCTAGTCACCGCACATTCATTATAGAGACTCGCCAAGCTGCCAAGAGTCTGTTGCCAGAGAGAGCCTATGGGTCCGGAATAAAAGGTTCCGATAAAACCCCTTTCTTAAAAATTCCTATAATGACACGACAGAGAGCTGTTATATCACGACCCTACAATCTCGATTCCACTGCACTGCCCCGATAATGGGCCTCGACTTTGGCAAAGCCGTCGGCACCGCCTGCGCCACATTTGCAATCACAAACGTCGACGACATATTCGTCCTCATTACATTTTTCACCGAAGCATCAACCAGTCAAACACTGACCCCTCTCAAAATCGCCATCGGTCAATATGTCGGCTTCACGGTTATCATTGCCGTCAGCATGATAGGATTCGGCGCATCCCTGCTTATTCCCGCAGAACCAATTGGATTTCTTGGTCTTATACCCATGTTACTCGGCATCAGGTGGCTTCTTGGTCTCATCTTCAAAACGGAGGAGGAGGATGATGAGGATGATGCAGCTGTTGAAATATCCAGGACTGCTGGGCTTAAGAGCATTTTCAAGGTTGCTTCTATGACTGTGATGAACGGCGCGGATAACATGAGCACATACATTCCCCTTTTCTCACAAGCGAAGGGTAATGAGGTTGCGATATACGTGGTTGTGTACTACATCTTACTTGGGTTATGGTGTCTTGCTGCCTATCTTATCATGAAACAAAAACATATCCTACATATTGCTCAAAAGTACGCAGCTGTGGTTGTACCGTTTTTCTATATCGGCCTTGGAATATTCATCGTTGTCGACTCAGATTGTTATCCGTGGTCGATTGAAAAGATTGACGATGATCTTGACACACATCCTGGAAAGATCATCTTGGGCGTTGTTACAGCGGTTCTCATGGTAGCATGTATCAGTTGGATGCTTCTCTATAAGTTGCGAGCGCAACCAGCTCAATCAGTTCCAGATGAGGAGGTATCTGACATTGAGGGCAGCTCTCAACCGGAATCACAACAGGAAATCTGTAATGGTTCCGTCCAGCCCGTCCCCGTTCAATCCGTTCAAATTGGTACAAGCACAGAACAGAAATAAGGTTTAATATAATAATTCGGTCAAAGCTTTGATCACACTTATTCTTCCATCCTCAGGCTTTACTTTGCGTGGTCTACGTGGTGCAAAGATCTTTCAAAATGCCCCCTCAACGTAGAGAATATTGTGAAAGCACTAGTCGGTTCCCATGCTAGCGCCGTCATCTTCCGTCCTCGCTCTGTTTGTGTTGTTGAAAGCGATTGGACAACACCATGCCCATGAAGAGATAGTGTCTATGGGCTATCTTAGTTCTGATAATTCAAATGTCATGCCAGGTTCCTGGATCAGATCCCAAGGCGCGATTCCGATGTCTTCGGCGGCTTCTTATGTTAAGGAGAGAGCAGCGATGTCGATTGCTAGTCCAAGGATGGCGGAATCGACGTTGTAGAAACGCTAGAGATAGCAGCTGAGGTTGTCTGCTCAAATAAGCTTAGCTTCAGACATTGGCTTATGACAGTTGAGCACATATTATCCCTGTTGGCTTCACAAGCGAATGTGGCTTTTAACCAATTTGCTTATTAAAATGCTTGATAAGTGGAATCGCGATAAGGCTGGCTTTACCCCAGATCATCGCTCTCCCAAATGCTCGGTGCCCGCGGATCATGACTCGACAACCGGACAGGACGGAACTTTCCGTGGGTGTACCAAAGTTCCAGACTGAGTCCAAACTAAGCCACACAGCACAACGTGGACTAGCTCTGTCAGCCTTCAAACGTCAACGAATAGCTTCACAAGCCAGTCATTATGAGTGGAAGAGGTCCGAGTGACACTAACTCTTCAGCTTTCGACGCCATCAACGCCGCAACGGGGCAGCGTTGTCCATTATTGATCATTTCAACGGTAGTTGCTCAAAGCCCTGGTTCAAGACGCCCGTTTGTCTGCGGAGGTTGGTGTTAAGGCCTTTTGAGAATCAAGATCTTCCGACAGGTCATTCCTTGGCACGTCTTCTTGAACGATTCGAAGAATCTATATCTGCATGTCAGACGGCAAGGCTTGCTCTTCTGTGAACGAATGGCTGGGAATTTTCTCACTGTACTGATTTGTTTAAAACAAAGTACACATAATGCCTCACTACCGGGTACAAGCAACCAGCCCCTTGCCGTTCATTTGCACTTGTTGACATCGCTTTAATCTAGTTCGGGTATCCGACATGCCGGGGAGACTAAACTCAGCCTGCGTCATTAGACCCCTGTTCATGGCATTTGAGTGCTGATGCAAATCAACTCTTAGTGAGGAGGAGGACTCAGGGGTTTGTTTGACTAACTCATTATACCAGTCGCACAATTCTCCCAATTGGCTGGGAATGTTCTTTGCAAATCGGACTAGCTATTACGTACTGAGGGTCACAGAGATGAGCAGCGACACCTTTGGCAAATGATATACCTTACCCGGTTACTGCTAACATCCGTATCAAATTGATCACCAGGGAGTCCAGGGGATTATCTAAAAGGTTTATAGAGGTTACAACGCAAGCGATGGCCAATCCAACACAGCTGTTGCTAAAACCAGCAGCCCGTATTCTGTCTGCCCGGGACTTGGTAAGCAAGCTAGAAGCAGCCTGAGAGTGGCTGGTCTTGTCGGAAGACTGCCCACTTGATACACATGATACATAGCGTAAAGCCAAATTACTCGACTACCTGTGCCACTCCTGCTCGAAAACGCCACACCAAAGATAACGGGCAAAGGCTGACTCGCGACACATTTTACTTTACTCGAATGGAAGTAGAATGAAGAGGAGTTGGACTTAATCACCTTCCCTAAATATATGCCGATGGAACTTTTGCAAATGGACCTACATTCGCGTCTTTCTTTCAGGAACTTTTGTTTTGACAGCTAACGTTATGGTCCAACCTTTTCCCATTTACCTGCCTCGGCAGAGGGAGTTGATCGCCGTTTGGGTCGTTCTGCCTATGCTTTCGAATTTTATCGTTGGCCTTAGGTTTTATGCCAAGACGAAGACGAGAGGCGCTTATGGGTGGAGCGATTGGATGATCATAGCATCTGCTGTAAGTGATCCGATTGTTCATAGCACTCGTGTTCTAACACTCTTGACAGTTTTTCACAGATCTCTTTTTTGTTTTTCTTATTCTTAGTGGGTCTTCCATCTTGTGCATCACAGCAAGGCCTTTAACCAAGACTCAAAAGCTAACAAATCAGTGCTTATATACGGAGGCATCGGCATTCCTGGATATCCATATACCAGTACCACGGAGCCAACTGATGTTTCGTTGATCCACGATCAGGTGTGTCTGAGTTCATTTCGCTGGCAATGATCCTTGAGCTAACGTACCATGACCTTGTAGATCGGCTGGGCAAACAATGTCGTCCTCGTGCTCGCAGTCTACACATGCAAAGCTTCTATTCTTTTTTTATATCACCGAGTCTTCAAAGGTCACAATGGCCCAATGAAGATCATCATCTACGTGGCATCGGCTGTTACTATGATATGCTTCTTGGGGAGTTTCATCGGTTACCTTGTAGCCGTACGACCCATCGAGAAGTGGTGGGCATGGGGCGATGCCACAGCAGAACAATTCCTGGCGATGGCGAATATTAACATCGCCTATGACGCCCTGACAGTCTTTACTGACTTCTTGATTTTTGCACTCCCGCTCAAGTCAATCTGGGGGCTGAATATGAACCGCGGGAAGAAGATCAGCATCATTATATGCTTTTGCTTCGGCTTGATGTAAGTGACCTCAATCCATCGACAAGCTCATACCGGAACCAGCTTATTGACATCCGATATTCAGTACCTGTCTCATTTCTCTGGCTCGCGTTGTCTTCACAAGGGGTTACCAATGGAAGGACCTCTATGACGAGGGAACCGTATGGTCCCTTGCAGGTGTCGAGCCAGTGGCGGGAATCATCTCGGCATGCCTCCCCGGCTTGCGTCCACTCATGCCCAAGACACTCAAGATGTCCTCTTATGGGACTTCAGCCAAGCCAAGTAGATTCAGGACTGGCGGTACCACCACGACAGATAATGCGAAGCGCAGCACCATCAGGGATCCTAACCCATTCACGGTCCTAGGTGATGATAGCTCGGTGACCGAGTTCCGACACGTTGTCAGAGAGGTTCCTTCAAGGTCAGAGATAAGCGATGAGTATATTGAACTGGAAGAGCGGCGACCAAAGGCTTTTGATGCTTAGTGAGAATTTATTGTGTTTCCCTATGTTGGCTACTTTCAGATTAATAAACTACTGCTTCATTTCTTTGATTTAAAGAACATTTCACTGAACCGTAAAACCTTTGATCGCATACAACATTGTTAGACTATTTCTTGCCCTACGTGGCCGCTAAATAATCTATGGAGATTGATTGAATAAGCGTACAAAGAGTAGTTAATTACCAACAGTACTTATCACCATTGTATGTGTATCCAGCTGTAACATCCCCCTCACCGTTGATCACCTGCGCATATCCGAGTCGATTCTGGCCACAGAGCGTTCTCTTGACGTAGTCCCAAGAGCCTTTAATATCTGACTTCCATTTTCTTGTGGTAGACCCAGGCCCAATAATTGGACCTTTGTTGTAGGAACAGATATACGATAGCGAGTTGCCCTTCACACACTAAAGCAATGTTAGATCTTGATTGACGCAAGGGGCCAAAAAACTCAGAAGCAATCTGGAATACACATACCGAGAATCTTTTATAACCATTTGCAGTGGTTACAATAGGATCATTAGCGAAACTGTCTATAAGACACTTGTTGGCTTTATCTGTCTCAGATGAAGGTCTGTTGACACTGGCATGACAGCCCTCCTTGCGTTTGACGAGGATTGAGCGCTTATCGACGTTGGGTGAGGGGAGGACTTCAACGGTTGGAACGTATGTAGAGTTACCAAGCTGATCCCATGGAACAAAATGGGTCACTTCGTTGCCGGCATCATCCAGATGGCTCTTGTACAATCCGTCGGCAAGTTTAGGCTGCTCTGGCAGAGCGGTTGCCGACACTGCAACAACGGCGGTAAGAAAGGAAGTAGCGAAGATGGTGAGTTTCATTGTTGCGATGATGGATTTAAAAAAATTCACTGACAGATCCTACCTCTTATATTTGGTTGGAAACGCACTACAGACCAGGTTGTGATAACTCACCGCTAAGATGTGGAGTGAGTAAGCTTAGGTTCTGCAAATTTCATCAGCTGCTCCACAAGGTGGCATGAAGGAATCGCAACCTGACCTAAAGCGCATCTACAGTTGGTTCGCAATGTTCTCCCCCGCTACATCCTGATCGTTAAGGTTGCTACACTAGCTCCTGAATCCTCTTTGAGGCTTAGCATTCGGAGTTTTTACTTGAAGCAGACTTTTTGGCAGGAGGATAACAAGTAGCGAGATACGAGCTGCATGCAAGTTCCTTAGAAGAAGCGCAATCTACGATCCTCTTTGCGGTGGTTACTTTTTCGGTAATGAAAATCAGTCGATGACATGCCACATACCGTTCTCCTCTGCACAGCCCTCTCCTTCCGTCTGCAGTCTTGTGGTGACAATGTGCGGATCGGAATCCTGACAGCATTGCTCGTATCTAGCTTTTTTTACGAACTATCCGCGTATAAGATACATACATTTGTTTATACCTACAGGGTAACGTAATTGGTCAAGGCCCATTAGTGGTCGAGATATACAAGGACAAAACGTTTGTCAACAATTACTTTAGAGCTGTAGGAGGATTTGCCATACCACGAATATTTGTATCTTCGTCGAACGAGGTCGCGGAATTTGTTGGTGAAATCGCTTACAGTTGTAACTAAACGAAATGGTGGCTGTGCCAGCTTCGGCGTTAAGGTATGTTGCAATCAAAGTCACGTTTGGCCCATGCCGGGGAGCTATCCAACAATTCTATGACTTTATGGTAGAAAGGAGTTCCTGTAGGGTAAAGAGGCAAAAGTAACTTTTGTGACCCCTGCAAGAAAAGGAGAAGGCTATCGGTAGCTTCTACTCATCACCTACTACAGTTATTAGCGTCGAATTGCACCAATCGAAGGTGCTATGGCCGTTACAACCAACTCATGAGTGTTACAAAATGAAACTGGGTCTTTTCATATATCATTACTGACTTAAGTCTCTAGAAATATGGACTGACTCTTGCAATATTTAATGCTTCAACCCTATTGATGACTACAACGCCAAGATGTAGCCAGTTAAACAAGACAGCACCGCAAAGTAGGTTAAACCTCTCTTAACATCCAGGTAAGTCGCGCCGCTCGGTGGAAACTCACTCTGCGGAACACGGCTCCCTTCCGAGATGTTCTTGGTAGCTAGGCAGGCGATCTCTGCGGCATCATTTTTATTTCCTGGGAGCCGCGCTGTGATGAGGACCGGAACTGGTTGTCGGACAAGCAAGTCATATGAATCAAGGAACTCCTCTTCTGCAGCAGGAAGCAACTTCCCTTGCCACATTACACTCTGCGTCTGATAGTCGTCTGGAATATCGACTTGTGGTAGGCCGTTGAATGTACAATCTTGCTGCGTGAGATTGAATGGTTTGCCTGTCGCGTGATGTCAGTACTCTCCATCTATGGCGGTCAGTGGACAAGAGAAGACATACTTGTCCATAGTCTTATTGGTCGGCCGCAAGCTTCCTTGACGTCGACGTCAGGGCAGTCCCCGTCACGTGGTCTTGGTGCGCTTCGCAATGCTTCCTGACATTCCTCACTGAGTATCCCGTCGCAGGTCGCGTTGCTACCTCCGGATTCTGAGTCTGAAGTCGCATTCACAGGGTCCATTTCGTAGTAGCACAGTTCAATCTCTTTGCCTCTCGTCGTTTCGGGGAATGATTCTGGCACGCTGAGCCACACGGCAGGCTCACCATAAGAGGAGACATCCTTGACGGTAGTGGTGTTCCTGGCAAGGCGAAATCGAAATGTCATTGATAAGTGCCATTCTTCCTGCTCAAGAAGGGAGAATGTTGTTGTGCCAGTAGCGTTGAACGAAACATCACCCTCGGCGAGATCTTCAGTTACTGGGGAGCATTGGGTATCGGAGCTGCTACTGTTGTTTTGGGCCGCGACAGGGAATCCAATGTAGACTGAAGACACTGTGAGGAGATGACTGAAGAACTTCATGATGGCAAAATGTTTGATAAGTCGTTGCTTCCTACAGAGCAAAGACGGGTATACCCTTGTATTTATGTGTGAATGAGTCAGGGCCCTGCCTATTGATCGATTTTCGATCGATTTATCGACCATGTCACCACAAACTACCTATAGCTTCTCAATTAAAATTGAACGCATTTACCGCAAGTTCACTGCGCTTGGCAGCTGGTGGTTGTCCAGTTGGAATGCGAAAAGATATTTAAAACCCGTTGATTTTTACTCCATGACGTCAGAGCCAAGTTTTGTCTGTCATTGCCAAGACACAAGATTGCTTGGCTACAAATTTAACTGGTACAGAGGCCATACTCACTGGCCATCACGGTTCTCAAAGGTCTAGAAGGAACGCACCCTGGACAGTATTCTCTTTTCAAAAACAAGACTCAGTTGGGTCCGGGCGCGCTTGGGATACGCAATGACGCACAGAATAACGCTCAGGGATAATTCACAATACCCTTAACGAGCCTAGATTTAATGTGTCTCAAGCCTGCTTTATAACAGCAGAGCGACCGGAACCTTATCTTAGTATTAATAACGGCAATCGATCATTTACATGGGAACACGCTAACGTCTGCTTCGGTGGCTTAAGAGCCGATGGACGAGACGAGAATGGGTCAGCGAATGTGGGAGTTCGTATTTGGTTCAGGGAAAGATGACGATTGGGGCGGCGTTCATGACGGGATATGAATTGAAGCCAGAGTGTAATGAGCCTTGAAAGAATAAGGCATTAGCCTGAAGAATGATTGCGGCTGAGCGTGCTGTGGTTACTTTTTCGGTAAACCTCCATGTGCTTGTGGAAACAGAAAAGTTGTCTGCGTGATTGGCAACAGATAGCAACCTATTGGCGGTCTTGAGCTTTCTTCAACTGTCCCCAAATACCCAAACTGCTCGTTTGCCGCAGTTAAGGGGGAGAAATGGCCACTCTCGTGGTTTTTTCCTTGTCACCCAATCACAGGATCAGCCCCCGGAGAAGAAAGTAAGCATCGAATCCAAGTACTCTTCTGGATAACGATCATGCCGGAAAGCCAGCCTCTAATAACAATCAAGCCTAAGCGAAACAGCGATATCAGGCAAGTCAGATTTGGTAGTCGTCAATTTTGTTATCCCTACATACACATGCCCCTCGTATAGCCAGTACCTAACAGCCATCCACATGTTATCCAAGTACGATATCGGTCGTTATTTAAGGGCCAGCTGTAATCTTGTTCCGTACGAAGCCTCTCTCTCACTTTCCAAACGGCTTCATATCATTGGACCAGCTCTGAACATCCGTGCCACCCAAGTCAACACACTCTCCAACATTGGATACAATAAGGACCACCTTGCCAGTGCAGTCAGGCCCGGTCCATCCTGCAAAGAAATGTTTGCTAACCTCTCCTACCACCATAGTGGCAGAGCCGGTTCCAGGGACGGGCCTATTGATGCAGTTACCCATAGAGCCTAGGTAGGCATATCTGGTTCCAGTTCCGCTACAATTGGCAGAGTCGGCATACATGCGGCCATAGAACTCGATTGGCTTATCGGGGACGCCTTGGGGCGAAGCAGAGGCAAGACTCGAAAGGGCGAGCGTGATGAAAGTAAAAATAGCATGCATGATGATAAAAAGGGTTGGTGTTGGCTTTTCGATAGTTGGCTGTTTTAAAGTGTCTCAACACTTTCTTGTCCTCCACGATGTGCTTGGGAACCTTCTGCTTTATTCAACTGAACTGGCGAACTTGTGCTCTTTATAGACCACATGCAGATTGTTTTGACCCTTAAGCTTTTCCAACTCATTGCTGGGATAATTCCCTCAATGTCCCACTACTTATTGGCTGATTATGCATGCAAGAGGCCGTTATTGGGTTGAAGGATTCGGTGGTATGGTCTGATGGCGAGAAGGATTGCCTCGGCCTTCCTTCAACAAGGTTAATATTCCGTCGCGACAATCCTCTTAGCAACCCGAAGACACATACTCTAGCTTTTAGCTCTAGAAGCCACTTGTCAAATGAGGGGTGTACGGCACGACTTTTCTTTTACATTCCTTTAATATTGTTCTGAAAAAGCGCCACAGAGGATCCACAATGGTTTCACAAGCGCTGATACTTGTTTCCTTGATAGTAATTAAAATTAGGACATTCACAAAAATGCAGACAGATGCTTTCATGCTTCAGTTATATAGGACAGCCCCGATTTATTTCGCGGTCGCATTACGTGACAGAATGACCGCGTGATAATCAATAGCCATCTGCTAAAAAACTAGAACAGTCCAGTTACGACTGAATTATTATTTGCTGGTGAATAAACGACACTTCTTAGTGCTGATTTGTATGGATATCTCTCCATGTTCTGAAACTATGATAATCACCTCGACACCATAAAGTCCCGACAACCTTATCAACAACGATTCTTTTGGCTCCACATGTCCACTCTCAGAGCAACGTCTCCCTCTTGAATGAGCTCACATTACATACAGCCTACATCCTTTAAGTCCACCACGACCATCAACACCTGTTATCTCTTCAACGAGATTCTTTCCAACATAAAACGCCTACACCGGATTGATCGATAGGATCAAAGCATTCTCAGCTCGGCTACAGATGTAGTTGTAGTTTTGGAAGACGGTGCTATATGCCCAACATTCTCAACAGAAGTTGACAACGTTTTCGTAAAAAGCCGTATTTTGCGTTTCCAAACACTGACGAAATAGAAAGAACATTAGCAATCAAGTTCAATAGGACTCAAAAGTGCAGAGTCAAGGTGTTTCAGCGGGAAACGAAGACTGCGCTGGGTTCACTGACAAGATGAAAGCAAGTACGCTGAAGAGAAAAGGCACCCCAAGCCCGACGCTCAGGCCGATAATAACACTATCGGACAATCCCTCGCTCTTTTCGTTTGAGCTTGTATTCTCATTACCATCATCAGCATCATCGGTTGCGCTAGTTGTGGCCGAATGCGTCGAGGGCCGAGGAACGTAGGATTCAGGAATGCCTGATGTTGTAAATAACTTCTTTGCAGAATCTCCAAACGGAATTGGTATCACAGAAGTGGATCTGACCGATTCAGGAAAAGAGGCTTCGCTGTCGGTCGGGACTATGGTGACATGTGTTCGAGTAGTTGTATACTTTGACGTTGTCTGAAGGGATGCTGGGCAGTTAACCAGTCCCTCCGACTCGCATGCTACAGCAATGAAAGTTGCTTCTTCAGAAATCGTAGTTGTCTCCATCTCGGTTTCATCTCCATCCTCACCTCTTATTACGAGAGCAGCAGATGTCAAAGTTTCCTGGGATGCAGATACCACGGCACTGCTTCTTTCTACGGCACAAGCTTGTGCCAATGTAGTATAAAAGATAGGAACTTCAGTTTCAACAGCTGGTCCCCATGTGAGATCTTCAATGGCAATCGAAGCTCCTGAAGCAGCTCCGACAGCGAGTCGATATGCTTCCTCGACGCGAAGATCACATCGGTCGTCCTCGTCCATGGAAAGGGTGATATTGGTGATCAGCTCGGCAATGTTGGCATAAACACCCATTTCAATGCCCGCTCCGATACGAAAAATGTCCTTTCCAGCAATAGATACGTCGGATGACGATATTTCAAAACCCGCCTGTATCCCCATGCGAAGGACAGCTTTGAACACTACACCAGCACTCTCTACAGTGACTGGGAGAAATTCAAAGTCGCCACCATTGCTGTTAAATATGCTGTTAACTTTAACTCTCACAATCCTGTCAAAGGGTGACTTACATAACCATATTTGCTATCTCTTTAGAGAAAATGCCAAGTTCGATCCTAACCCCGTCATCTAGCTTTAGATGAAATCCGGTACTGATGTCAATTTCACCTTCTACAGACACAATGAGGTCAAGAGTAAGAATGACACCAACTTCCAGGTTATGACGAACTGCAAACCCTGCAGGTGTAGCAGAGGTATACAGATTCAAGGTATAGGTAGCTCCGGCAGATAATACTGTGTTAATTAGCATGTACAACTCTAAGCCATCGAATTGGAATTCAAGTCGAAACTCTGGAATCTCAGGAAGATCAATACTGAGGTCGAAATCCATGGTTGGAGGATCAAAATCATCCATGTCAAACCCATCGTCCAGGTTATCTGTTACCCGATCTACATATTCCTTTGTGTAGTTCGCAACTTCGGTCCTTAGATTGTAGATCTCGTTCTGGACTTGATCTTTTACATTATCCAGAGCTCGGCTGATGTTGAAGTCCTTCTCGGAGACGAATCTGGTCGTGACTGCTCCTTTGATATAGCATGCTGTGCACGTTATTTCTATACCAGCTGAAATGGAGGTATTGCCTTGCTCAGAATTCAAGTCTTCCTCACTGCATAGAAATAATTCTGTGGTTAAAATGTATTCCGAAAGTACAACACAAGGGGAGAGGGCCATCGACATACGCCATGTAAGCAAACAATATAGCATTTTCCCAACTTTTATCGAGGGACATGGTGTTCTCTTTCTTGATTTCTCTCTGCTCTGAGTCGGAGGTGCTTAAAACTCTTCGTATGCTATCATCTTTGTTGTTGTCTGGAGATCTAGGCACATGGCGGGTAAAGAAAGGTGGGATAACTCCGCAAACAAGTAGAGGACGACTCATCCAGATAAGCGTAAGTAGTAGAATGCTAGGCAACATCGTGACGGAATGTAGCTAAATAGTTATAAAAAGCGTGAAGTAAAAGTCAACGAAGCGAGGCAAGCAGGTAAGAGATTCTAACAACATTTTATTTGAATAATGAGAGCCTGAAGAAGTTCAATCTGCGCTCATATGCATGTTGGTTCTAGGTTTTGTATATTGGTTTCATAATCTGCATGTTGGTTCTGAGTTTGGGGGCTAGGCGGGGATGTAACAAGCAAGTCACGTCCTGAATTTAAAAGGATGGTTGCAAGCTGAAAGACTGCTCCTTCCTTTTAGAGCATAGCTTAGAATTTAAGATTGCCTTTTCGCTTAAAGAGCGTAGGACGGTAATCATGTTCTAAGAAAAGGGACATGCCACAAGGAGAAATTGGTCCGTTTCAGAACGAGATTGTTCAGTGTCTAGTCTCACAAGTATTGATTTTAGGTGGTTTAACGATATGCACCGAAAGGAAAAGACTTGATACAATAAGAGCCTGGTGCTACATGCTACATTTATTCTTCGCAAAAAGATATCGAGGTACGGTAATGAAAGAATGACATACGGTACTTGAGACACCGCCACTTTTCTTGCTCAATCCCACCTGTATGTTGTTCAAAGTTCAGGTCGATTGGTGAAACTTATGTAAGCCAGATCCAACAATTTCCGTCTTATCTGTCGCAGGCAGGGTGATTTTAGCCTTAGTGTTTGGTGGAATCCTCACTTTCAAATGGAATCCCGCATCCGTTAAGTTCCAATCCGTCAAGACTGTACCATATCCAGTAACAAGCTTTGCGCTTGCATGTGTAATGTTTCCTCCTGGAATAGGCGCAATAGAGATTACCTTATAACCTGGCTCGAGGGGCGCAATTCCCCCAATGACTTGATGCATCCAAGTCGCAACAGACCCAAAAGAGTAGTGATTGAAACTGGTCATCTCGCCTGGGTTGACTGTACCGTTCGGCAGGAGACTGTCCCATCTTTCCCAGGTCGTTGTACCACCCATGGCGACTTGATATAACCATGAAGGGACCTTCTCCTGAAGGAGCATTCGGTAGAAATCGTCCGTGGCATTGGCATCCTTCAAAGCGAAGCCGAGAGGCGACGTACCTGCGAATCCAGTCCCGACAAGATAGTCGTTCTCTCGGATGATCTCACGCAATGTTTCCGCTGCCTCTTGTCTTTGTCCTTCATCCTTGAAGAGATTAAAGCCCACAGACAATGCGTAAGCGGTTTGGGTCCTATTTGCCAACTCTCCATCCGTTGTCCAAGCTCTCTGGAACTCGCTCTTTAGGTCCAAATGTTGTGCCTTGTATTTGTCAACCAGGTCCACCTTTCCAAGCGCAGTAACAATATGTGTGAGGATCTCAGTCATCCTAACCAGGTACGCATCTGACACAAGAAACTTGCTAGTCGTTGCACCTCCAGGATCATCAGATGGGGCAAGGGGGTCTAGCCAATCCCCAAACTGGAAAGTACTGCGATTCCATAGACCGACCTCATTTCTGGGAATACCTTTATCTATCCAGCCTTGGGACTGAGAAAGATGTTCCTGCAAAAGTCCTTTGTCACCAAATGCTTGATAGATGTTCCATGGGTTAGAGACTACGACGTCTCCCCATACTGAAGCAGGAGCTGGCAGTGTCCCAAATGCCGAGGGAACGGTAGGGACGAAGAACGGGGCAATCATGGTATCATTAATAGCCATTTCAGACCACACATCCTTGTGCCAGCTCTTCCAGAATGATGCTGTGTCAAAGAGATAGTTGGATGTCGGGCAAAATGCATGGGCGTCTCCAGTCCATCCAAGACGTTCATCACGCTGAGGACAATCCGTAGGAATAGAAAGAAAGTTTCCCTTCATTGACCAGCGAACGTTGGAATGGAATTTGTTTAACAGTTCATGTGAACAGTTAAAGTAGCCCGTTTCCTCCATATCAGTATGGACAACAATCGCTGTAACACTGTTCTCATCCAGCGATGTTTCCTCGGGCCATCCATCAATCTGAGCATAGCGGAAACCGTGAAAAGTAAACTTCGGCTCCCACTCAAGAAGGCCCTTTCCGCCTAGCTTGACTGTATCTGTGGCCCTGGCTTTTCGAAGCGGTCGGAGGGCCAGTTCTCCGTCTTCTAAAACTTCTGCATGCCTCAATGTGATAGTTGTGTTGGCAGGCCCGTCAACCTTTAATCGCAGCCAACCGACCAGATTTTGGCCGAAGTCGACAAGCTGCTTCCCAGATCGTGACTTGAAGAACTCTGTTGGTTTGACCTCTTGAATTCGTCGGGTAGGAGGTTGGTCTGGCGGGACGAGTACCCTGTCAAGTGATGGAAGGGCGCAAGTATCGTACCAGGATGCGTCGACGAATCCGGGCTCTGACCATCCTTTAATCTCAGTTTCGAGATTACCGTCATAATGTTCTCCATCATAGATCTCTCCGTCAACAACTGGTCCGAATCCTGACTTCCAGCTCGTGTCGGTATAAACCTTGGACACAGTGCCATTCCTCAACTTGATGTGAAGTTGCGCCAAGACACCCGTTGAGTTCCCGTAAACATTTCGTTGTCCTCCGCCAAACCCTAAGCGTCCCGCATACCATCCTTCACCAACCAGTGCTCCAACCGCATTCGCGCCGGGAGTAATAAGGTCAGTAACGTCATACGTGTCATATATATGACGGTGATGGTACGACTGCCACCCTGGGGCTAAGACGTGATCTCCGACTCGCTTCCCGTTGATCTCGGCTTCATAAATACCTAACGCGGTGATATAAAGCCTCGCCGATTCGAAACTATCAGGTACTGCAAAGTCCTTTCTGAAGTACACAGGCCTTTTCGGTTCACTCACGTTGACCTTGATGGTTGAAGCAATGGGTGTGACATTCTCCCAGCTTTTCTTGGAGAGACCTGTTTCGACAGACACCCAATCGGACCAGGGTGTTGAGGACTGAATCCCATGCGCGCGAACCCTAAGATGTGCAAGTTCGGCTTCGTCTAGGGGCGCGTCCGGCCAAGGAAGGTAAAGTGAATCGGAAGAATTGAAAGAAAAGGATTTAGACTCAGCCTTGATACTCCGAGTAACTTCAATGTCGTATGAGCTCTGTTCCCAATTCGCAACGTCTCCATCAAATCTCCAAGAGATTCGTGGTTCAGTCTCGGCAATCCCCAGGGCAGTACGGTAATGCTCAAAAGAGACTCGGGAAATTGTCAAGGCCATATTGAACGCTGGCTTAGATACTGGAGAACTTGATCCAACTTACAGAACAGCAGAGGGGTATTTATCGATCTAAGAACAAACTACTGTAATATGACTTTGGTGATCTTCTCATGATCGAATCTGTATGTAGTATTACCGATGCCAACTGCCGTGCCAGATCATCGACCGGATTACTATCTTGATCCTGCTCGCTCATAGATGTACCGAGAATTTGAAGTTGTATCGGCCATTAGAATGCGGGGAAGACCCCGGCCACCACTACGAAATGGGATCGTACCTAGTTAGAATGTCAGTCACCCCGCAATTGGCCACCCTAATGGAACACAGTCTTATTATGGATGCCTCCAATGATGGCAACTTCACAGATCGAGCATCAAATCAGCAATCGACAGATCATCTTGAGCGGAGGATACACGAATGTGCTGTGACCAATAAGTCATGTCTACGGGTGCTCTAGTCCGCTACCTCTCGTGGATAAGATGAACGAAACAAAGAAAGACTACAATTGTAAACCGCTCTATGCAGAATAATAAACAGCCTCCGAACAAAGGTTGACTTACATCCCAGATCTTCGACGCAATTGTGTTGGATCGTAAACTGCCAATAATTCTCGAGTGCGTTCCCAATTATTCGAATGTTGTGCATTGCCCGCGGCTCTGTGCTCATGATAGTTGCAGTCTGAATCCACGAGTCCCTGCCAGTGTTTCTCCATTAATCTGAAATAGAGGCCTACCAAGCAAATCGACGTGAATGCGCTCATAACCATTTCCAGGTTGACTACTCGCAGTGATTCGACCATCTGTTCCCATGCGAGGAATATCGGCAATGGGAGGTTCTATCCATTCAGACATCAAATCAACCGCCCGTAGGCGATGTTCCGGGGTTGTGGTAGCTAACAGCATATTCTGAATCGTAGTCAAAGCACCACCCCAAGTATCGTCGCAATTAATGACCATATCGAGAGCAACAGCGACATCGCGAATGGTACGAGCCTTAGTGAGTCCACCAACTCGAGAGGGCTTGATATTCACGCCTGTAATGCCACCTGCGTGAGCTGTGAACAGATCTGCAACAGTGATGATACTCTCATCTAGCATGACTGGCAATCCTGTTCGGCGACCGACTTCTGCGCAGTCTGACAAAGTGCGGCACGGTTGCTCAAGTCCAACAGTGATATCCTGTCCGATAGCCCGAGAAAAGGTCAGGGCTTGGTCCATGGTCCAACCGCCATTTGCGTCAACCCAGATGATAACATGGCCGGGAAGAGCAGCACGAACTGCTTTGACTCGCTTTGCATCAGAAACAGGATCATCACCTGCCTTGAGCTGCATCATGACAGCGCCGTTTGCCAACTCATCTTGTGCTTGTTTGACGGCTACATCAGGCTCTCGGATTCCAATAACAGAAAAGGCTTTTGGACTTTCGGTGAGACGGCCGCCAAGCAAAACCGACGATCTTATCGAAAGTCACCCCTCAAATGGTCGAACAAATGCTGGGTCGAACTCATCATATTCCATGCCAGTCCCAGAAGTTTTCATAGCCCATGATCCTCCGCTTCCATCAACGCCAAAAGGTTGAGGACCATTGTTATAAAGATAGTCATTGACTTCCTTATCCAAGCATATGTAACGACCAACGTCTTGGTTGGATCGAACGAGTATGCGAACTTTGACCCTTTGATTGGCGGGGCGATGTTTCCATCCCAGCTTACCGCGAATATCAGCGAGGATGCCAGCATGATTACCTGTACCCTTAATGACAGAAAGAAAGCTCAACTCAATGGATTGAAGGGTAGGCGGCAGCTTCCCGAGGACAGATATCAGCTCCTCTTGGGTCACCTGCATTCCAGATAGGCCAAAGTGTTTTAGTGTCTTGCCAGTCGCCCACTCGTCAATGGGGAATATATCGAAAAGCGATACAGTATCCACTGCTGGACTAGCCCAGCAATGTTGATCGACTGGATAGTCAGTCTGAAAGGTTACCTCTTCAAGACCAGAAGACTTAACCAGAGCAGTTCGGACTTTTCCTTTCTTCAGAAAGTTCCAATCTTCGGCGTCTTGGTTTGATAGCCATCCCATGAGCACTGATAACGTAATTCGTTTTAACCCCGGTCGTTCCAGTATCCGACAGAGGTTGTCGTACTCTTCATTCGGGTGGTCAAAGATGTAATGGTTGATGCCGGTGGGAAGCTGATGGTTATCAAATGACAGCTCGGGGACGTTGCAAGAGAGTTCCGGGTCTGCAAGCAGCCGTGACATGATCTGAACCCCTCGCCATTTTCGCTTTTCATCTTCGTCTTCCCAAGGCTGAGACCTCCCTGGTACATAGATACCAATAGCGTAAGTCCACCCTCTAGGGATCGGGTAAACGAAGCCACGTGGAAATGCGCGGATCATTGGGGTTTCGTATAGGGGGAAGAAGAGAAAGCCATGTACTGCCGGTGTGATAGTGACTTTGATAAGATGTGGGAACCGTGATTCTTGCAAAGTATATCAAACGGCCTCCTCATCAGCTCGGGTTTCCAGAACATCAGCCTGTTCCTCAACAAGTCGCTCGTAGTACGAAAGTGCTCTGCCTGATGTCATAAGGTTGTCAAGCAAGCTTTGCTGCTCATTACCATCCGCTTTATCCACGAGCCGCGACTCCGCGTCTTCGATTGCTTCCCTGCAGCCTCGTTGGAACCTTGACTGACCTTGGTAATCGTTGTCATCGGAACTGTCTTCATCAGATCCATAGTCGTCATCCGAATCATTCCCACAACTTCGCGGGGATTGAAGAGTAGCGTCCCAGATGAGTTCCTTGACCTGCTTTCTGAAGGTATCATGGTTTGCGATTGCAAGGAAGACTTTAACATCAAGTGGATTTGCAGAAATAAAAACGCGATTGAACCGTAAGGGCACATGACGATCGAGATAGCGGCATATTAGACGCAGGTTCTTAATGTCGCGATTGGGGAGAAAGTCAAAAATGCTATTGGCCAGTTCATTGGGAATTCTCTGGAACACAGAGCTATCGTTGTTAATAACGGCCATGATAATGGGTGGTGGTATGTGTTGAGAAATGAGGGAAATCCGCTGAGGTGTTGGAAATTTGAGCAATGCACTGTTCTGAAGTCGATGAGCAATCAGAGCGCCGCATTTGCTGACAACTGTTTTATTCCAGCGAAGTGGGCTCTCTCGGGCTAAGAATCCACTATTGGAACGTCGTGGTCAGGTAGCCTGTTTCGGAGCCTCGGGCGGATGTCTTCCCTACCTTATTCAAATCGTAAATATTCTCAGAAACTGTATCTGGTCTGCTATCCTCAGCGAGGTAGTTACAAGAGTTTAAAGAATACTTGTTTTAATTTAGAATTAGCTATCTACCACCAATATGGTGATCCCCCGACGTTCACTAAATACTAAACTTAACTACGCTTAAAGTTTTTAATTTATGTAACCTTGCAGCTTCTAGATAAATATCTGTTAATTTCTTTATAACAAGAATTTTCGTTTTTAAATTACCAGTAGTAGACATTTAACATTTAATATATAAAAGTATTCTGATGGCTATACTCTGCAATTCTAGGATAGCTATCCCTATAGGATTTCAACCGTATTTATTATACGTTCTTCTGAAGCTGGTATCGAACGCGTCCATTACAATACCAGTTCCAAACGGGATAGATAAGGAAGTGGATCCCTCTTTAACACAAAAGGGCGAGGGACCATCACCGTAAATGTATTCTTGAACTTCCTTGTCCAGATTAATGTAGCGACCTTTATGGGGGACATTCACTGATGTTACAGAAATGGCGACCTGAATCCTTTGGGACTTGGGTCGACGCCGCCAATCTAGTTTGTCCCGGATATCTGTCAAGAGCCCGGCATAATCGTCTCCGTCAACCATGGCGAGGAAGCTTAGATCAACAGATTGAACTGTTGACGGAAGCTTAGCGAGGAATAACACCAGATCATCTTGGGCAACCAGTATACCGTGGAGTCCAAATTGTTTTAGCTTTCCTGTGGACCACATATCAATGGGGAATATATCTAACAAGGAGACAAATATTTCCTCGTCTTCGGCAGCTCCAGGTTCGTGACTATAATCAGTCTGGTAGACGAAGCTCTCCAGGTCAGGTGCCCTGGCGAGAAGTCCAGAGATCCTTCCGTGCCGATAAAACTCAAGGTCATCAGGGTTACAGTCTGAGATGTATCCCGTTATAACCGGAAGAGCAATGCTTTTGAAACCGGGTTGCTCGACGATTTTGCAAAGGTTATCATAATCGGCATTGGGTGTCTTGAAGAATGTGTAGTCGATTCCTCTTGGAAGCTTACGACTGTCCAAGGCGAGCTCAGAGATTTGAAGCGTGTCAGCATAGTCGGCCAGCACCTTCAATACAATGCCCAGCCCGCGCCATTGCTTCCTCTCCTTCTCGCTCTCCCACCCCTTTGGATATCCTTCCCGACCATCGTGGGTATCATTAGACCACCAGCTGCGAGGTATCGGATATACGAAACCGGGAGGGAACGCCCGAATCATCGGTGTTCGATACAAGGGCATGAACAGAAGGCCGTGTGCCACTGGCGTGACAGTAACCTTAGTGAGTCGCGGGAACCGTTGTACGGCGTATCGAAATGCTGCCTCATCCGCTCCAGATTCTAACACCTCCTTTTGCTGCTTCAACAGGATTCTCCAATAGGCAAGCGAGTCTCGGGAGCGCATCAAATTATCAATCTGCCTTTGTTGTTCGTTGTCGCCCTGATACTTATTCTTTGCTATCAGACGACTTTCGATATCAAAAAGGCTCTCTTTACACCGCTTGGTAAGGCCTCGTGGAATCCACTCTTGATCCTCATTCGCAGCTATGTCATCAGGGTCATGCTCACCGGCGCTATAGCCGCAAGGATAATCGTAACCTTGGATCGGGGTCTTATAAACGACACCGTCCCAAGTAAACTCCCTGTAACGAGGAAAATCCTTCAAGACGGCATCGTCCCAGATGATCTCTCTGACGGAATGGCGAAATACCTCGTGATTGGCAATGGCCAGCAGAACCTCGATGTTGCGTGGATTGGCTGAGATGAAAACGCGGTCAAAGCGTAGGTGAGATATGTCTTTCAGAACTCGGCATGTGAGTCGCAAGCTCTTGATGTCGCGATTGGAAAGTTGACTGCAGATGGCACCAACTATCTCATTTGGTAGCGCGTGGAAGGTAGGTGATGGCGATATATCACCCTGTTGAGTCATAATCAAGTATGATGTTGAGAAGTTTTTGTAGTGCTGAATGTCTACCAGTCTTGTTGGGAGGACTGTTATTCTTTATACCCCAGCTGTTTAGCACTGATTCTAGGCAGCTGGCTAGGCTGCTCCACAGAGCGTGTGGGATTGTTTCAGGGGCTCAGGGCCCACACCACGTTAGTCGAGGCTGATCTCCTAGGCTCGCGATCATTAAGAAGATTCGCAATAGACGGAACTCTATGAACGACGCCGGGACAGCCTGATATGCCAGTTTTTAGATCTATAACACCTTTCTCCGGCATTGCTATTCTTTCTTTTCAACAGGCTGCAATTTTTTCTAATGTCGTATTGACTAGTATCCACTACATGTACTTAGCTGTTGAGCAGAACCAACACCAACATACGGGTCAGGTCAAAGCTCAGAGCAGTCGCGCTTTAGCAGCTGATTCCACTTGCAGATCCTCTTAAGCTCAATCTCAGCAGCCGGAACGGCATTGCAGCGACGATTTTACCCGTTTACCACGCAAAACCTCAGAGTTCTTGGTAAGTCTCTGGGTCAATCTCATCGTCGTCTTCATCATCACTGTACCACCTGGGTATGCCGACTTCACGGCCACCAGCGCGAGGGGTGGGTGTTGCTATTCCAGTCTTTGCACTGGTGGCTTTATATGCATTAGCAAGTGCATCAAGTGGATGCAAAGTTATCTGTATGCACTCACAAGTTGCAGACGCTGAGAGAGCGACGCAGTATAGGCGATTTGAAGAGATGGTGCAGGAGTTCGTGAAATCATGCGCGGAAGTTACATTATCTGTAACCGACGCTGAATCTGTTCCATTATAATCTTCAGTCGTACTAGTATCAGCCAGCGATGGATTCCAAAGAATAAAATCCTAGATAACGCGCTTGAGTTAAATGTCTTTGAATCACAAGACACAAACCTACCTCGAATTCAATGCTATAGAGGATCGACAATGCATAGCAGTTGGCAAAAGCCGGATCACTGGTGTTTTGGTACCAATGGTAGCTGCGAAAGTGGTTAGCAAAGCATGTCAGGCGCCCGCGACCCGATGTTCATACTATTCACAGTCCAAGCGGGTCCCACTCGCAAAAGACATAATCTCATCTGTTTTTGGGAAGAGATACAATGGATCGGTCGTGCGATCGTAACTTTTAAGAGGTTTCAGCATATTGCGGGGGACATAGGTTTGAGCGATCACATCCTGAGTCCCAGCAAAGAGCAGGGCAAAGAGATGAAACAACATGCTCCTGGGCTTTAAGCTGAAAGAAGATGAGAAAATACGGACAAAGCGCTTATAAGACCTGCCAGTTGTGGAATGAGAGGAGCGTTACTCAATTAAACCTTGATGAAAGAAGGCTGGAAGAAAAGAAAAAGAATGTTGTGAATAGAATACTAATTGGACACATGGAAATTTTTAGCAACGTAATTTCGGTGAATGCGGTTTTCGGAAGCTATGATCAATTGTTATTGAACCAACAGTTCAAATTTCAGCACACGAGTCATAACGGATGATTGGCGGTGACTTCTGTGATAGGATGATGTTAATCTGCTGGGTCCGAAGCCCATGGATGGATGGCCCACTATCAGCCTCAACTCAACCGGCTCGCACAGAGCCGAAAAGCCGAAGGCAACAGCCGGAGGACTTGGCAGGGCTTGTGGGGAACTTGGCTGTTGGTTGCAAGAAACCGTTCGAATCATTCATTCTTGCTACGTCAGCTTTCCAAGTGACAGCCGCTAGATTGAGAAAGGAAACAATGCCCCTCAATGTCAGCAATGTCAAGCGAGCATGGCACCTCTTGGAGGAAAATGGCTCGTATTATGCAAGCCACTTTGCGGGGTATTCAGGGTAAGTTCTCAGAACTGGTACTGACATCATAAACCATCTTGTTGGCGGCACTTTCGAGTACTTTTGCTCCTCTGCCATTTACCCTTCCGATCCTTCCGGTTGCCTGTTACGTTTCGTCTGTCTGTTTCATACATTAAATTGTATTTATTCACAGTAAAAGAGCTGCTTCTGAGGAGCTGGATCGCGCCGATTGAATAGAAGAAGAGGGTGACCCTGCCAAGACACTTGCCAAGACGACAGAATGATATTAGCGGTATGTGTAGGATGTGTTGTTCCACTCTGAACCGCATTGGACAACGCTGCTCTTTTTCCCAATGTCACGGATTTACTTCTAAATATAAGACTTCTACTGATACCTTTTCAACAGCATAGGAATTTGATAGCTCTCGGGTTTCTTTCATTCCTTACTATTCTCGTCGCCGGTTCCCAGAGTCACAATCGCATTGAGAATTGTCTTCGTCGTTATAGCACGTCGAGTTCTGCAGCTGAGTCCAGCGACAATGTTTACAACACGTCTTTCTCCGGAGTGACCTGGGATGAGGATAATTGGCTTCTCAGTACCACAAATCTTGACCAGGGCCACTATCAAGCTCGCGGGTCAGTAGCTAATGGCTACTTGGGCATCAATGTTGCAGCTGTCGGACCATTCTTCGAGATAGATATCGACGAAGAAGGCGGCGTCATTAATGGTTGGCCGTTATTCTCAAGACGGCAGACCTTTGCAACCATTGCTGGATTTTTCGATGCCCAGCCAAGAACAAACGGAACCAATTTTCCCTGGCTTTTGCAATATGGCTGGGAGAGTGTCATTAGCGGGGTACCTCACTGGAGTGGGCTCATTCTTGACCTCGGTGACGATACATATCTGGACGCGACGGTTGATAACCAAACTATTTCCAACTTCACATCTACATATGATTTCAAAGCTGCGGTTCTTGAGTGGTCGTACCAGTGGACGCCAAAGGGCAAAAATGGCTCCTACAGCATCAAGTACCGCCTGTTCGCCAACAAGCTTCATGTCAATCAGGCTGTTGTGGATCTTACTATTATCCCATCTACTGACTCTGAAGCGACAATTGCGAATGTGATTGATGGATACTCAGCAGTGCGCACCGACTTTGTCGAATCCGGCGAAGATAAAGATGGAGCTATCTTCTCAGCTGTACGACCAATTGGCATTGCCAACGTAACCGCCTATATCTACGCACAAGTTACTGGCTCCAAATCCTTGGATCTGTCGAAGCGTCAATTGGTACACGGCAAGCCCTATGTGCATACCAATGATTCGTCTGTGGCACAAGCAATCCCTGTCACGTTCTCGGCTGGGAAAGCTGTACATATCACCAAATATGTTGGAGCTGCGTCTTCTGATGCTTTTGATGATCCCAAGACGACAGCCAAAGAAGCTTCACGCAAGGCGCTGGAGAACGGATACGAAAAGTCTCTTCAGTCGCACGTCACAGAATGGGCGAGTGTCATGCCAGATGACTCTGTCGACAGTTATGCCTTTCCAGAAAATGGCACGCTGCCCGATGATGAGTACATCATTGATTCCGCAATAATTGCTGTCACCAACACCTACTACCTACTACAAAACACAGTGGGGAAGAATGCAATCAAAGCGGTATCTGGAGCCCCTGTCAATGTCGATAGTATCTCCGTAGGCGGCCTTACATCTGACTCATACGCTGGAATGATCTTCTGGGACGCAGACCTCTTCATGCAACCAGGCCTAACAACGTCACACCCCGAAGCTGCACAGCGTATAACGAACTACCGCGTGGCCAAATATGAACAAGCCAAGGCAAATATCGCCACTTCATTTACTGGTTCTGAGAACGACACCGACTTTTCCGCATCAGCAGCTGTATATCCATGGACGAGTGGGCGGTTTGGCAATTGTACTGCTACTGGTCCATGCTGGGACTACGAGTACCATCTGAATGGGGATATTGGGATATCTATGGTGAATCAGTGGGTGACAACTGGCGATACCGATTATTTCAAGGAGAGTTTGTTACCAATTTATGACTCGGTGGCAACTCTTTATTCGGATCTACTCAAGCCTAATGGATCGTCCTGGACTATAACTAACATGACCGACCCGGTATGTATCGTCGCTCCCTTCCCTTTCCAGAAACTGATAAGAAGATAACAGGACGAGTACGCAAACCATATTGACGCTGGTGGTTTCACCATGGCCCTTGCTTCGGAAACTCTAATTCAGGCCAACCAATTTCGCCAACAGTTCGGGCTGTCTGAATACAAGACATGGGATAACAAAGCTTCCGATGTACTTTTGATCCGAGAAAATGGCGTCACCCTAGAGTACACGACCATGAACGGGAGCGTCGTTGTGAAACAGGCGGATGTGGTTCTCATTGCCTTT
The DNA here is from genome assembly GCF_003316985.1 of Fusarium coffeatum. NCBI lineage: Eukaryota > Fungi > Ascomycota > Sordariomycetes > Hypocreales > Nectriaceae > Fusarium > Fusarium coffeatum. The sequence continues at coordinate 76,828 of NW_022157868.1, read as the reverse complement.
CCTCTTGGCTACAATGATAACTACACCGACCAAGATGGGCTGAATGACCTGGACTATGTAAGGCTTGTTCCAATCAATACTCTACTGAGCAAATGCTAACAACTAAGCAGTACGCCAACAAGCAGTCTCCCGATGGACCAGCCATGACGTGGGCAATATACTCCATCGTTGCTGACGAGCTATCACCCTCTGGCTGCTCGGCATATACATACGCTCAATATTCCTACAAGCCCTATACACGTGCACCTTTTTACCAACTTTCCGAACAGTTGATAGACAACGCTACGACCAACGGCGGGACGCATCCTGCTTATCCCTTCCTTACTGGACACGGTGGTGCTAACCAGGTGACGATCTTCGGATACCTTGGATTGCGGCTGTTGCCCGACGATGGTATGCATGTCATGCCTAATCTGCCACCCCAGATCTCATATTTGAGGTACCGAACCTTTTATTGGCGTGGCTGGCCTATATCAGCATGGTCAAATTACACTCATACCACTATCCAGCGGCATCCTACAACCGAGCCCCTCGATGTTGCCGATCGTCAGTATGCCAATAAGAGTATCAACGTCTACGCTGGGAGCCATGAAGATCCTTCACTACACCATCTCACTTTCAATAAGCCTGTCGTTATCCGAAACCGAAAAATAGGGACTAACGACACTATTGCTGGCAACCTCGCTCAATGCCGACCAGTAAAGTCTTCTAATGCATACGAGCCAGGCCAGTTCCCCATGGGAGCGGTAGACGGAGCTACTTCCACGAAATGGCAACCCTCAAAGGCCGCTGAAATCAACTACATAACAGTCTCAATGGCTGAAGAGAAGGTTGGAACCATGATCACAGGCTTCTACTTCAACTGGGCAGACGCTCCTCCAGTCAACGCGACGGTCATATTTCACAACAAGACACTTGATGATCCAGTTAGGGCCCTCAGTGAATCTTCAGACTATGATGTAGTACTTTCCAAGGAAGTCGTTCAATCGGCTCCCTATGACGTCAAAACAGCGGATCTGGACGAGATTGTTATACCCACTGGCAATAGCACCAACGTGACTCTTCAGAATCACGTTCCTTTGGCTAGATATGCGTCGCTGTTCATTGTCGGAAATCAGGCATTGAGTACTGCTGAGGTCCGAGCCAAGAATGGTACCGGCGCAACAGTTGCTGAGTGGGCAATTCTCCACTGAAACATTTACCGACATGAGCACCTGAGTAACAGAAGGGGAACAAGAACGTTGGGTAGGTAGGTAGATGGATGGGGATATGTCTCGATAGTTTGATCAATTGGACTATATTCTGCTGTTGACAATTATGGATCAAGGCTCTGTGAACTACGTTTCGTGTTTCCCACCAACCTGAACCGGACTATCAACCAATCTTGTAGACCAACTTCTCACCACTAATCGGGCGCATATACTCCTCGATTCTCGCGAGCTTTGTTCTTTGGCTGACGGGACCACTACCTAAGAGAGCGAACCCGTCTGGGACAACTCTCTCGAGACCCCCGGGCATAAGTCTAACCGGATTTGCCTCAAGCTTCGCCTTACCTGATGGTCCCGTGCTACTAAGAAAATTGTAAAATTCTTTCGCAAACTTATGCGCATCTGGATTCGCTGGTAGAACAGATCCTGGATTCCAGTGGTCAGAAATATGTGCCCACCTCGCGTTACTGGAAAAGGAAAGACAGGTTGCTTACCATTGTATCCAACTTCGACTCCAAGCCCTTCCCAAACAGCACCATACATGGGCTTGACCGACATCTGCGTAGGGTCGTACTCCCCGCCAGCTGGGCCACGAATGACAGCGAACTTTGCCGAGGGAGCCAAGGTCTCATGAGTGTTGTACACAGTGTCACGTTCGGAAATGCAATCCAACGCAAAGTCCACGCTATCTCCCTTAGTAGCGCTCTTCACCTTTTCAACCCAATCTTTATCCCTGTAATCGACTAGCACATCATAACTGTAGGGCTTTTGACGGAGCATGGAATGCTTTGATGAACTTGCTGCGCCGATAAGCTTGATGGGTCTACCAGCTGTAGCTGCAGCGATATGTGCCAGTTGTGCAGCGTACAAGCCGACGGAAGTGGAGGAACCGTAAATGAAGATATTGATCGGCTTATCACCTTCTGGAATGAGCTGTGAAGAAGTGGCATTCGAAAATGGGGACGGCAATCCCAATCTGACGAACAAAGCCTGAGCAGCTGTCAAGCCACACATGCTTATTGTCGAAGCTTCCTCTAGGGAGATACGTTCAGGAACGGCCCATACAAGGTCGTACGGGATGGCAATGTATTCTGCAAAAGCTCCAGGACGGTCGTTCACAGAGCAGGCTAATGCAATGGTCAGTCTTATAAGCTACATCGCGCACTAGAGAGACGTACCGCCCTGTAGAAAACCAGCCACCCGCGCGCCTGGCTTGACGCGAGCATCATCAGGATCCGCAATCTCCGCTGCAGCTTCGATAACGACGCCAGCAAAGTCCGTGCCGATGATCCGTTTCTCCTGGGTCGCGATGGGGCTTGTGACATAGAGCTCGTCCACTGGATTTAATGCTATTGCTTGAACATGGATGAGAATTTGGCCGGGATTTGGGGTTCGTCGCGCGACATGTTCCACCACTACCTCTGAGGAAGAAGTATTCAAAACAAGGGCTCTCATTGCAAAACTCGACTCTGTGTGTCGTGTTTATTGGTTAATGCCTATCGTGGGGTAATAATTTTGGAGGATGCAGTTGAGACCCAGAACAACTCGCAATCACCGACTTATATATAAATGCTTCGGACTCATTAGCGAGTGGAAGCGCCATTTATTACATCTACAGTAGCTTGATAATTCATAAAATAGAATGGAATTGCTGACAATTATTCTACTTGCCTGGCTGCAGAGTGCAGTTGTATTTCCGAGCTTGGTAGTTCCCGCTTACTGAGTCTAACCAAGTAAAGCCATTTGTCTGACAAATACACCATCGGACCATTCAACCGTGAAACTAAGCTCTGTTCGCGCAGCTTTCCCAGCCCTGAACGTGCAACTAGACAACAAGTGCAGTAAGTTCCTCATAAAACGTGTCATTTGAGAGCGCCTCGATGATAAGCTGAGCTTCGGCTCTGGCCACGATCTTAGTCTGGTCATAAGCGAAGTCGGTTCCAGAGACGTTATGAAACAGAGGCTCGTGATTGAAAGCGCAGAGAGCTCCTGGAACCTTCTCACAAATTCTGTAGTTTGCATGCAGAACAGCTCTCTTTACACTAAGAAGTTCGTGGGTTTCAGGGTCGAGCACGGGAAGCTCACACCATGAAGCGTCGGTAGAGGCAGCGATATCCGGACCGATGACGAAATCGGTCAACCCATACTCTGGTGTCTCAATCAGATTGACAAAGGCGTTGGCCAGTGACGGAATGATCTCGAGAGAAGGATATACAATATCATGAGATACGCCGTGCGCTAGAGACCCTATAGCCTTGTCGACAAATTCGGCGAGTGGCGCTAAATCGGTCGTATAGCGTGTGCGCATATCACAGGTGATATCGTACTGTTTAAACGTTGTGTTGCCAGGTAGAAAATAGGTTATCGACGAATCGTCAGAGAGTGCTTCAAAGGTTGCGGTGGTAAGTTCCAGTGCACCTCTGGTGGATTCAGAGGCGTGACCGCCAGGCCCCAGGGCAGCCAGCACGACACCGTCTTGGTCTTCCGTAATCGTAGCGTTGACTTTCGGGAAGTTGCCACTACCGAGGAGCTCGGATACGATCTGCTGCACAGTGCGCTTTTCAGCTCCAGCAAAACCAAGGCTTATATTCTGCTGAACGACATTGGTAGCGTAGTCGCCGATGTTTGCGATACTGACTGCAGTCGAGCCAGTGCCAGGTAGGTCATCGTGGATCTGGTCAATGGTAACCATAGCACTGTACGCCTTCTTCACAGCCTCGGCGTGAGTGGCGCCTGTCATGGTGTAGAATGAATTGATCCGACCTTCCATGACTTGAACGGAACTAGCGGACGTCGGATGTGCCATAAAGGCAAGCTCAAAGCCGTCAAAAGCGCCGTTAACCTCAAGGTCGTGTTTGCCTGAAGCATTCTCTTCATCGGGACAGCCGACAATTTGTAAGATACCAGGGATGTTGTAGTGAACCAAAGCCTGGCTGGCGAGGATACCGACGGTCCAGGCGTTTGTGGCAATGAGGTTATGCCCGCATGCATGTGCTGATCCGCCATTGATCCCCGTAAGTGCGTCGTACTCTGCTAGAATCCCAATGGTCTTGAGTTCGCCGTGAAAGCCTTCGGGACGGTGTTCAAAGAGGAATGAGTATGCTGTCTCCAGGCTGTAGGCGTGTGGGGTGACCTTCCAGCCGTGTAAGGACGAGAAATGGTTCACAGCGAGGTCGTGAGCGTGGAACTCTGCGCGGCCTAACTCAGGATTATCATAGATATCCTGACCCATTCCCTTCAGTGTGGGGAACTCGGCATCAGCCCGCTGGATCAAGAACTGGGTGAGGCTAGTTAGATCCAGAGCCTGAACCAGGTTGGACAATGCAAGGGTAACGATAATTGACGGCCTCATGGTGGGTAGACTGGAGATGCTTTGGGGAAGATAGAATTTAGAAGGTCCATGTCATCTTTTTATACATATCTCAAAGAACCCACCCATGGGCAGTCGGAACTATCGGGTCAGTTCTGCAGTCAGCGGCGTCCACAGGACTTTGTTAACAGGGGTCAGGGTCAGCCGCTCTAGAAAGTCCCCAATCAGCTGGTGCAAGTCTCAACTATGACTGTCAATTGAGTTGATCAGATCTATACGGCGTCCACTTCTGATCTCCAGTTTGGCGCGTTATCGGTCTGAAGAACGCACGCACAGGTACATGTATCTTGTGTCATAGAAGGAAATGTTCTCGGCATGGGCTGCCTGTTAGAGCTAGCGACGTATCGAATCACTTAATGAACTCAACCCATCACTCGAACGTGACGATTCAACAACATTGATCAACTATATCTTACATGTGGCTATGAGGCCGAGAAGTCGTATCCACCTCTCAATTATATAAAGCTTACAATGTGAAAGCCAAGTCTCTAGTCTATGCCCGTACGTCTTGGACAGCTGTTCTTTTAGCTTAGCATTAATAGTCTCAAGATCATCAATGCCTTTCTCTTGGGCTTCATTGCGCGTATGCGCTTCCCGTAGTTCTCTACTACAACGTGCCAAGCGGTCATCTTTAGCTCCGAGTTGTGATTCCAGGTCTCTGAGTTGGGATTTCAGGTGTTCTTCGAGTTGTCTTTTTCCAAGTTCCGAGTCTTTCAACGCCATGCTAAGCCGTGCAATCTCTCCTTGGCTGGTGGCCCCTTCCTTTACCAATAGATCATTCCTTCCCATTATAGACCTGTTTTCGTCGTGCAGGCGACTAGCATCCCTTTTACAATTACTCAAACTGTCCGTAATTATGCTTATTTCCTTCTGCAATTGCTTCTCACGTTGAAGGGCGTTCGATAGCTTGGTGGTAGTGACTGTATTTTGCCTTTCCAGATCTCTTTTTTCCAGCATCAAACACTTCAATTGTGTGTTCGTTTTAGATGCCATGGCAGCGGCATTATTCAACTTGTCGTTCACAATGTCAAATTCATGATAAAGCTGGTTGAGTTGATTATTCGACCGATTCAAATCTCCACGTAGATCCGCTAAGTCAAATTGGAGTAAATACTGGTGATGCGTGTTGGCTGCTCGGATGGTTTTTATCCAGTTTGAAAGTAGCGGAGGATAGGACGTATGAAGTCCGCACATAGACAGAGATGCCAAGGTCTCCAATGTTGCAATGGACGCATGCTCCGGCCGCTCGTGCGATAGCCGAGCAATCGCCTGGCGAATATTTCGTTGACGATCGATACCCGAAGACAAACACCGGGAACCTCGTTTAGTGATGACCAGACACCCGAAGGCACCCTCGAATTGCAATAAGGATATCGGGTCCCAGTAGACCGGAGCCATCGATGAAAGGCTCATCTCAATCGGGTCGAGGCCAAATCATGGATGAGAGTAGGTGGGGGAAAATGGTTAACAGACCCCGACAGTAAAGTTATGTAGTAAATACCTCAATGTACGGATACGGCACGGACTCATCTAAGCACCACCCAGCCCCGTGGATTGTAAGGAGAAAGGCAATTTGTCACTGTTTGACAATCCCTGGGGGTGACAACCAACAGGCAATACTCGACACGCTAAAGTGGATAGTCAACTGGAGCAAGACTACCGTATCAGGAAAAGGCTCCACGTCCCGTAAAATCGCAACCTCGCTAAAGCCGGCTGAGACAACATGTTATGCAGTTGGTTGAGATCATACATGGATCGACTGACATATTAACTCACCAGGCAGGTAGTAATCTTTGAGTAAGTGGGCATGGCTGCCTTGGCCAGGCCCGAGCGGTAATGAGAAGATTGAAGTCCTGCACCTCAAGAGCGAACTTTACTCTCTAGCAACGGTTGAAGAAGATTGTCCGACTTGGCTTCATGGAAGTCGACATGTGCGGAAGATCGGCGAGAATTGAAAAGATACCCTCCGCTAAGCGCAGGTGTCTGCAGCTTACAGCAGGTCACTGGTGTAAACCTGGTGGAGTTGTTCCAGGGTCTAGACTGGTATAGCGCCAACTGGTTCTGGTGCAGTAATTGATAGTCAGGTTCCGACTGCTTAATTCAAACCAGAAATACTACAGCTAGGTAGGTGCAACGGTAACCATACCCTATACTGAATGATCGCGGATCGCGGCAGCCGACAGCCTCGTATAGCTTCGAATAAGATCCCAGTAAGAATAATGAGTCAGCAGGTTACTGGAGCTCCTTCCTTTTGACTCAGGACTTACTGTACGTTCACAGATCGACGTAAGCGGCCACATGGGTCGTCAGCGGGGACGCGGCAACGCGGCACCTACCGTTGCACTAACGGAGATCACGAATGTGTAAGTATTATTTCTCATAAATTCATTTAGCAACTAGCACCTTACTTCTTACTTCCTTTCCAAGCGCTGCGGCTTTCCAATGCATCGTCTGGATGTAATGTAATTGATGCGTGATACCCAACTGAATGTAGGGAGCAATGCAATCCTTGCAAGTTGAGACTTGCTTCGCAAAAGAATCTCAACCGCAAGAAAAGAGACCTGTAGTTAGGCAGGGGTACTCATTCCTATCTATCACAAAGAAATGTAAGGATAGGAAGATCGACTAATTGGATGTATATCTTCCACATGAACAAGGCTTGGCCCGTGGTATTGTAATTTGTTCAATTGTAACTGCATATTGTGATAACACAGCCACGCCACATTGCTGCCTAAAACACATGCATCTGCATTTCAGGCTCAAACATCATACCATGGCTCTAACATTGTGATAGACCATCTTCCTTCACAATAATTAAAGAGGTGGTCAAGTTGTCTGCATTCCTCTCTCAAACCAAGTCTCCTCTTCATCTTAAACCTCTTACAGGCACGATGTCTTTCGGTTTCAGTGTAGGAGATTTTATTACAGTTCTCGATCTTGTCAAACAAGCCAGTAAAAGATTCCAGGATGCCCCTCGCCAATACGCTTCAATATCAGAAGAGTAAGTCAATCCCGCCTAAATCTTTCCAAATCCGCTTATGCGTTTGGTTGGCAGCCTTAGAAACTTTTCAAATGTCATTCAAGATATTCGCGACCTGGAATCGGAATGTGGACCCGAGACCAAGGACCAAGAAAGACTCCACAAGATCGCTGACGAGTCTACCCGTCTTGTAAATGACCTTCTATCAAATCTTGATAAGTATCAAGACATTAAAGCTAGGCCTTTGACCATAACGCAAAAATTCAAGAAACCCTTCAAACGATTGACCTGGGACCAGAGCGGCATTCCAGAATCCCGTGGACGAATGTTGCTCTACCTCGAGTTACTCATCTCGTTGAGGCAGCAGGTATCCAGGTATGTACTATATATCCGATCTGAAAATTAAACAGCTAACATCATCATAGTCAAAGGGCCTGCAGAATCGAACAGGGAGTTCTTTATCTCAGTGAACGGTCCAATCAACAGGAGCGAGATGACATCCTCGATTGGATTGGAACAGTTGACCATAGCCTCCGTCAAAGCGATTTCTTTGATCAACACGTAGAGGGGACTGGCGAATGGCTGCTTGTTTCCCGGGAGTTTCAGAAATGGCTAACAGCTAAGGGTGGGCGCTTGATTTGCGTGGGTATTCCAGGAGCAGGCAAAACATTCCTAGCCTCTATTGCGATCCAGCGTCTTCTAGATCTATTCGGCAATGACAGCAACACTGGAATAGCCTACTATTACTGCGACTTTCGGCAACAAAGTAATGAAAGTATCAGGACGATTCTATCATGTGTTTTGAGAAAGCTGGTTGAGTGTTCGAGCTGTCTACCACAGGCTATCAAGGATATGTATAAGGAGCACAAACGTATCGGTAACCGACCTTCACTTCCAAAGATCAAAGAGGCCCTGAAAGCGATGACTTCTTTCTATCCCCGATGCTTTATTGTTATTGACGGACTTGACGAGTGTCTTGTATGGAGAGATGTTATGGATCAGCTCAGACTCTTGCCAGGAGCGAATATCTTGGCGACCTCTCGGGATAGCCCTGAGATCGTCAACGACCTGGTATCGGAAGAGGATATCAGGCTCGAAGTGCATGCACCGGATGCAGACCTACGTCGATACCTCGATCACTATATGACGAAGGTTGTTCGTGTTGTCAAAAGTGACCAGCAGCTTGCGGGTGTCATCTCCAACTCCATCATTGCCGCTAGTGGAGGAATGTGAGTTCATCCCGTTTCTCTCCATGGCCATCAATGGAAACTAAAATAGTCCAGGTTCCTTCTTGCTCATCTGCATCTCGAGTCTCTTAGAGGAAAGATGTCTTTCACTTCATTGAAGAGCGCATTGGCTGCCCTTTCAACCGGTGCATCGTCATACGACAAGGCCTATAATAACACCATGATAAGGATAGAGAGCCAACCTGAAGAAGAAGCCGCAATCGCCAAGGACGTTCTGGCATGGTTAACATTTGCAAACCGACCCCTCAAGATTGAAGAGCTCCCGATAGCAGTCATACTCCAGGAGGCAGATTCGAACATCGACAGGGAGAGCCTGATAGGCATTGAAATTTTAGTCTCCGTTTGCGCGGGCTTGGTGAGAATAGATAAAACAGACAACAGTGTCAGTCTTATCCACTCCACCACGAAAGAGTACTTGAAACGAAGACTATTCAACTGGCGCCAGGGCCCGAATGCGGCAATCGCAACGATCTGTGTTACGTATCTTCTATTTCCAATGTTTGATGTTGAATTCTCGAAGCTAGAAGAATATCTGCAACCTAACAAGGCCGGGGTGCAGCTTCAGCCGCTGCTGGGATATTCGCTGGAATACATGACGCTTCATAGTCATCTCGCCGTCATCAAGCCCCCCTGCATGGATAGGTTTCTTTCATCGGGTTCCAAAATTACTAGCAATTGGTTGCTACTAGGAAGCAAGCATGGATATGAGCATATGGAGAACATTGCTGGATCTCTCATAGAGCGAGGCGTATACATCGACGTACATGACCGAGAAGGGAGATCCATTCTACATTATGCTGTTATTAACGGCTGGAAATTATGCGTTCGGCTTCTACTGGACCGAGGAGCGAGTCTGGAACCGGACATCGATAACATGACTCCTTTGCACTACACAGTCAATGCCAGGGCTGACGGTGAATATATTGCCAAGACCTTCATCAACGCTGGCATACCGATAGATACACCAGTGACCAGACGCACATATATACCGAAGTTTCAAGACGGAAAAGTGGTATATACACTGAAGGATAGTGACATGGGTCTTACTCTAGACTTACCCACCACAAAGGCAGGTTTGACAGCTTTGCATCTTGCTGCGTTGACTGGTAGTCAGCGGATGACAAAGTTCTTTTTGGATCATGGCGCCAATCCAAACTTTCGCTCGGAGAGTGGTGAGACGCCGCTGCACCTGGCACTGAAGCTGAGTGCATATGGACCGCAGTGGCCTGGCATAGTGGACTTCTGGAACGAACCGGAAAATCGTGTGGAATGCATCCTTGACTACATCGGCTTGAATGATGATGAAGACGAAGACGAATTTGCCTCAAGCCATGAATGGATACGAGAAACGAGGTTGGCGATCATTGACCTCCTTCTGGATAGCCCAGACGTAGACGTCAACGCACAAGATGATTTCGGAATCTCTCCATTTCACATCGCGGCGCAGAAGGAGTACTCATTTGAGTCTGTCGCCGAAAAGCTCATCAACAAAGGTGCCAGAATCTCACTGCGTACAGAGAAGAACAAGACACCGCTACAGTTCGCCGTTGCAAGCCGGAATGGTGATTTTGTTTCCAAGCTACTCGAACTTGGTGCAGATCCGACAGAAAGAGATATTGATGGACTCAACGCTTTGCATTATGCGGCAAAGAAACGTCACTTGCCAATATTCGAAGAAATCCTAAATCGCATTCCAATCTCTTTATCGCAAAGGGTCTTGGAGTCGAAAGACAATTCTGGTCAGAATCTACTACATCACTTATTGGACCACGGTTTTGTTAATGTTGATTTCGTCAGCTATCTGCTGAAAAGGGTCGGTGGCATCAATGATTTCGATCGAGCAGGGAAGAATCCAATGGCCGTATTTCTGAGCGCGTTTGCACTCTGTAAGCACCAGAATGACCCAGAAATATTGGATCTTTTGTTCAAAAATGGAGCAGACCCGAGCTTTACCACAGCAGGAGGATTGAACTTGGGACATCTGGTAGCCAGATCGCACCGAGTTTCAGACAGAGTACTTCGGACTCTAATGAAACGAGGCGTAAGCTTGACGTCTAGTGATGAGCGACGTCGAACCGTTCTCCATCATGCTTCTATAAAAGGGTCTCTGACTGAGGAAGTGTTGCGTTTTCTTTACGAAGAAGTGGGGATACCACTGGATATCTGTGATAAACATGGGAAAACAGCGTTGGATTATGCCATTGAGAAGGGGAAGGAGGATCATAGCCCAGACCTTTTCAAGCCAGACCGATGGAAGAAGACGGAGAGGCTATTGCGTGGAATGGAGAAGGAGGTATAACTGAGAGGCCAAACAATGCGTCACACATATCATTGCTAGATTCATTACCGCTACGTTCATTATCAGGGGAATCGTTTGGGCTTTTTGTGAAGAGGTTAGCGTTCTTTGGACATCTTTAGCTCATCAACAAATGTCATGATCGAGGAACATGGCCCCGGCTACTCAAAGGAAATATGGGGTTATTTTATTCCGCCCCGACCGCTAGCCCTCTATCAAACTAACTTTATCACATCGCCCCATCACCTAAAACATCTACACTAATATCTAGCATGCCTCCTCAGAGCTCAACTACAAAGCCTCTCACCCGCCACGCTTGTGAGCCATGCAGGTCATTTCAACTCCCTTTCAATTTACGCTCAGATGTCTAACATGATGCAGACGTAAGAAAACAAAATGTACAGCTGAGAGGTCCATTTGCTCTTATTGTAAACGGCTTGGAGATCAATGCCATTATCTACCAAGAGGCCAGCCCAAGTCAGACACTAGAAGTCTACGACGACGTCTGACGTAAGTTACGCTGACATTACCTTCGACATCGGTGTGAACTGACCTACCGGACATAGTCGCATGACAGCTTCAGAGGCCATCCAACAGAGACCAGGAACCGACTCTAGCAATCACCATAGTGATCACATAATAGAATCCGAGAATTCCAGACGATCAGATCAGCCCTTACGGGACATAGCACCCTTTACCTTTCCAGGTCCGGAATCCATCGCGCTGAAGACTCTGGACTCTGCGTCTATACAGCAGACCTCCGACATATTTTCTACCACAAAGTAATGTCTTCTTTTCTATTCTCAAACGAATTAAAATGGACCTTATGCTAATGCCAGGCTTATGAAGACCCGATCCAGGCTTGCCTGTCATCAACCACTCCGTCGATGTCTATAAGAAGACGATCCACCTCCAGCCACTGCCAGAATTCGCTGAACCAGATATTGCTTTGAAAATAAACAATGGCTCCCAATATCTTCTTTGGAATTTTATGTCACTCATGTTACAGTTTTCTACCCATGACTATTTCCACAGCCAGGAATCGACCGCTGCTGAGTTCTACTCAAAAAGGCGGAGCAGACTGTCATGGAAATGGCGTCCAAGAGAGTGCCTGCTACAGAGCTCATACAAGCTTTGTGTCTCATAACTTTGAAGCATCTGAAAGGTATGGAAGGTTCCACTAATCATGTGCGATACTGACGCGTCGTACAGCTGGGAAGCTCAATCGTGCGTGGATGACGGTAGGCACTGCCTCAAGACTAGAGACTCATCGACTTTTCTCGTACAAAGGTCCATCCTCTTCTCGAAATCACTCGCAGATCCGGTCATACTGGCTCGTGTATGCCCTCGAATGCCTTTCCGTATCATTGACAATCGGAGCTCTTGAAGTAGAAATACCGGCCTATCCCGATTTGACTCTGCCCTTACTATCCAATTATGAAATGGTGGACTCCGACCAAGTGTGATATCCAACATTGACAACTACTTTAGCATCTATGGATCCTCGTTGCTATGCGTGCCCTTCATCTATCAAACCGCCTCTGACGACAACTCCAAGGTGACCTCTTGGGGCTGTGACGTAACGCCGAAGACACATATCATCATACCGCAACAGTCACGGCCTCCACCAATGACGGAAAGGACACAAGCTCCGACTTATCCAAAGATGCCACGATTATTCTTCCTGTCATTCTCCCAGTTGTAGGTTTAGCGATTCTCATTGCTACCGCTATGTTGCTCCTCGAGCGACGTCGTAGTAGAGCGCCCGACGTAATTCCTACGCTCAGGCAAGTCGACGAAATAGCAAGACCTGAGATGGAGCAGACCGCGGAATCTACGTCAGTCCCTGCAGTTCTTCCGCAAGAGATATGTGATGATTCCATGCGGCCAGAGCTAGACAGCTGTGAGGTTCGTTATAGGACTAATTAATAGACGAAATTGTATCTGACAGTCGAGAAGCTAGTCAGTACTGTTAAGAAGGCTACTAGTATTGAGACTATTACTAACGATACACGAATCATGTCAAAATAGCTTTGTGGCGATGGAATATAGGTGGAAGTGTTACTCGGCGGCAAGAAGCATCTAGGGGAAGACAGGTTGTAATGTATGATAGTAAGATAAGGGTACCTATCAGATTTGGAAAGGGCTTGATAATCTAGTAAAGAGCCACGTTCGTTCAAAGTCGTTGGCTGCTCATATGAACATAGCTACTTGGTTTGGTGTAGGCTCTAGTACAGACGGCCTGAAGCCCAAAATGAATATACAACATAACCAACTACATCATGGGCTTATGGGAATATCTCAGGTTGTTTCAGTTCGGCGCTGATACCTACGAAGAACTTAATGAAGGTCGCCTTTGCCTCCGGAGTCACAGCTTCCAAAATTCAGCTCTGGTCCAAAGTACGCCTTGTGATCAAATGACTTAGCCGGCCCAATGGCAAGGTACCCGTTCCAAGTTCCGCCATGGCTTAGGTCCAAACATTCCGTACCGCAAAGCTTCGACCCGTGTTTCTTGATGTGATGCTCGATCGCGCCAGCGATAGTCTCCTGTTCGGCGGTTGTGTCGCAATTCCTACCAGTTGACTATACTTGTCAGTGCCCTCTTAATGGTAAAGTAAGACGTCTATTACGTACACGATATCGGTACAAGATTTCACGGTCTGGACCAGCATATCCAGTAAAAGTAGAACAAGTCTGCACGTTGGAAGCATGTTTAACAACAGAGCCTAACTGACGTATTAGCCATGCTTATGTAAAAAAAGAAACAAGAAAGAAAAGAAAGAAAGCAACAGAGCAGTTTTACTTACTAAATTGTATAGCCGCTCTCTTGGCTGGATGTTAGTATACTGTTTCTATCTGATAGGAGGATTTCTTACCTTAATAAAATCTCCAACTACAACGCACGACGCACTGGCAGCCAGGATTCTCTCACAAACCTTTGAAATTGTCAGTCTCGCACAATATTCGGATGGCAGGTACTAACCCTGACGTTCCTCCGCTTCTCAAGGGCGGAGTCTTGAGGCTCGAAGTCTTCAAGATGATACAGCGCCACCGCGTTTGGCATCGCTGCGCCCGCCATGAGGAGCGGCTCGATCGCCTCGGAAGTAGGTATAGAGGAGGAAAAGGTTGGCAAGGACGTTGAGACCAAGAATATCATAAGGCTTGGTTTCATCTTTATTAAGATAGGCACCGAGGTTGGCTGCCAAACAAGCGACGGGAATAAGGTATCCGGATGATGCCTGGATGAAGCTGTCGAGGAAAGGTGTTTCGGACTGAACAGTGGAAGTCATTGCGATGAGAAGTAATGTCGACTTTTGGAGGAATTTCTTCTTATTTTTATAGGTGTCTGCTCTAGGTTGATTGAAATCTCACGATGTTGAAGAGAAGCAAATGTTGGTTGTTGTGAAATTACAACGAGGGTATTCGAAGGCAGATGTGCCGTTTATCCGCTCGAGATAGAACTTGTCGGCTTCGGTTAATTGACGCAAGGTCACAATCGCGCCATATTGTCAAAACCAACACACATTGCCAGAACCACAAAACTTTATTTCGACCAACAGCTCGGTCTTTGACACGGAGACCCTTGTTACTTCGGATGTCCGGCACATCTCGGATCGTTAGGTGGATACGTAGGTGTTAGTGGGACTGGAACCCTGGACAAGCAGTAACCACAGTGTTAAACCATCTAATACAGAGTAGCCTCAGCTTAAAGATTAAGCAATACAATTATCACAGATAGTCTCTACTTCTTATATCCTGCCAATTTATTATACATGGCAGTGTTTCAACTTTAAAAAGAAATCCCTTTGAGTCCTACAAAAGAGTATTGTAATTAAGAGACATATAGAAGGGCGTGTGGCAGTGCTTGTTGATAGCTTAGTTAATTGGATATGCGTTATTTGTTGGTCCTGTTTATAGAACCTTGATGATATAGCATGGATTAATGGTCAACATATGGTAGGTATAGAAATGCCCATTCTTCTCGGTCTCAACATGTGACGATGTGACTAATTTAAATACTCAAATGGAATCTCACGATGTTAAATCGCGAGAAAATACATGGGAAGCTTAATCCAGGTTTGTTGATAGTCTGGTTAAAGGAAGACAAGAACAATCCACTCCGGTCAGCCGGAAGAACGTTCGTAAAGTCTAGACTGGGTTGTGGGTAGCAACTGTTCACGGGGCCGGAATGCAGCTGGACCCAGAGCAACTGTGATGTTCATAGTCGCTGTAGCAGAGTAGTCTCTGATAGGTTTTGATAGTCTAGTGATCAATCCATTTGATGGGCCGAGACCAGTAGGGTTATAGGCTAAAAGCATGTGGCACAGGAAGACGCACACAGTTGATGGAGAAAGAAATAAGCCGAAGGCTTCAGACTCTGAGACCATTTTGAATCAGTTATTTACCATAGGTGATAATAATTATTGAAAGTCTTTGTTGGATTAAACTGTTCCGCTTCGATTACTTGAACAGGGGAGTGTTAGGACAGAGGACAAGGTTACCTCATACCAGATGCACACCATCAAAGATACCTCAGACCACCCGTCAATCCCTACTTCATCTTGTTACGTCACAATTTTACCGAGATTAGGCCATACCTACAGCTACTTTCGCACCTATTTATACCTCGCAGCCACCACGACTCTACTCTTCCAGGTCAAACTCTTCATTGCCTTCTTTCTTTTTGAACCCACTCCAGGGGCAAACCTTACTACAGCTTCTATCTAAGGTTTTTGAAGGTCAATCATCAATTCATGCATTTTATTAGTACGACTTCAACTGGACAGGAAGATATCAAGCTTTCTGTGTCCCAGAAACCGAGAAGTGCTAGGCCTATGGTCTACGTTCGTAGCATCTAGGTTGTTGGTACCATCAATAATGGACGGCATACTGACAAAGACAAGGTCGCGCAATCTGTGGTAACAGTGTCTATTCTTCGAAGTCTCTGGAGAATCACTCCTTCTCTTCAAAGGTCGAATTTATTACTGGTTGAGTCGGTTACAAACGTTACAAACCTATTCGTTCCCAAATGGCGAGCAAAGAGAACAAAGCGACTGAGAAAAGTCTCAGGCGGGATCCAGCGGCCGCTCAACGAGCATTCCTGCAATTGAGCCCGGAGGAGCAGGCAGCCGCTGCCCGCTCTGGTGGCCCTCCCGTTGGCGTAGATATCACTGGAACGAAATGGGAAGCCAAAGAGTGTGAGGAAATTGGAGGTCCAGACGTCGAGTCATTCATTGAGCTGTCAGATGGTACGTATCACAGTCTTGGTGCAGGAGTCCTCCGGGTTACGGAGGATGAGCTCCAAAAACAGCTGAAGGCCAACGGAAAGCCTGCACTATCCGACAGCAAAATTGCGCAGCTACGTGAGGATGGCTTTGTGGGGTGAGTCCTTGTTTTGTATTACTCTTCTTATTCTCGTTAGGGTCACTACGTGGGGAAAAGGTAGGACGGCTTGACTCCACATCAAGGAGCGTCCATGTTGATATGTTCAGTTATTGCTTCAACACAGATAGCCTTTTGATATAATTATGTTCCCAATATTGAAATACCGGTTACTGCGGCTACTAAACGGCTTATTACAATGTAAGACGCAGGGACCATCACCGTCTATGGAGACACCGCCAGAGCGTGGCGTATTGCAATTGGCCCCAAATTGCGGTAAGACGTTTTTATAGATGATGGAACCACTTTACCACCTTAGCTCAATGGAGAGCCCCCAATGTGGCCCATTCTAATCGTATATATAATGCTTGTTTCCTTCTCGCCAAGGACAATTACAACTTAACATTTCCATATAACCTTTAACACTATCGGCTTCTCCTCAGTCAAACAGAACTCAATCATGTCCTTCTCTGCATCTGCCGAAAGCTACCATCTCCACGATGGACACATCCTCAAGGCTGTAGTTAGAAACAGGGAAGGCGAGCCCTGCGAATCCGAGATCGACCTTGACCAATTTATTGGAAACCAGGACGGTTGGTTCATGTGGGATGGCGCAGGTACGTTTTAACGCCTCTTGTTCAGATAATGCCTTTGACTGATCTGATTCGATGATAGACTGGTCGCACTCAGCTCAGGATGCTAGACTTGAGGGTACTACCCTGACAGCAGAGCTGCCCAAGCGCGATGGAGGATACAGGGAGCGACAAGGGATTAACCTCGATGACCGCATTACCAACAACGACGGCGTGCTTGTATTCAACTAGAAATGCTTGTTATGATTACACGAGAAAATGTTACTCTATCTTCGCTTATCTTTGCGCATAGCCCCATGATTGGGTCCATTCAGAAATGGCCTGATGGAACCCGTAAGCCCTTTTGTACCTATATTGATAATATCCTCTTCATTGGATATCACATGACCCCTTATCTCGGCACAACAGTTGAAAAGATTCCTGCTTGTCTTCGTCCAATGCGTTGTTCGAGGCGCACAGCATTATCGTAGTTGCTGGTTTAGAATGAAGTCAGTGAAAGTTGCAATTGTAGCCTCTTCCAGCGATAATAATAACTTTTTTTCAGACAGGCACATATAGTTTGTAAGATTTCAGTAACTCTGTTTACTAGAACAGAATCTACATTGGTAGTAGCTGAAATACGGTTCATGACTTTGATGTAGATCAGTTCTTTGCAGCTTACCCTATTCCGATCTCTCTATAAAGGGGAAGTTGCGGAATTTGAATCTTACTTCAAAAGAGCGGGGCGGACTACTATCGCTTATCCGATAAGCGATAAGAAAGATACGTGATGTTGAATACGGGTCCCACCTATCCTAATGGAGGAAGATCGAAACTGGATTATCTTAAAAGCGGCTCCGGCGCTTTACGCCACAATGTGGAGCTGCAGTGGTCTTGGTCCAAGACTCCAAACTAAACAACATACCGTTTTTATTCTCCGCAGCTCTGTTCACCCAATCAATCAAAGAGAAGAGGTTTCAGGTAGTTTTGTTTCTTCTTGCTGGCTTAAGACAGAAAGTTCACTATTCTAATCAAACGAGCAGTTCAGCCACGTAGCTGCTTTCTGACGGATGAGAACGCCGCATTTGCTGACAAGAACCAGCATACATTAAATAATTGCAGGTCTGTACCTTAAAAGGAACTACTTCAATCCCAATGAGAGTCTCTTATTCGTAGGTGAGCAGGCCCATTCTCATAGTAGCAGGAAGGCATTGATACCTGCGACTTATGTTTGGGAAGACCGAGACACATAAGACCGCATCATTTATCCGCTATAAATGCTACCAAGACAGCTGCGTAAGCCGCAGTAACAACAAGTAGATTTTCAGGCTCTGTCGTTGAAAACAGTGCGACCCCTCCTGCGAAGACGAATATTGAAGCTGAAATCACAGCCTGCATCTTGACATTTGCAGTGCCCGCTGCCAAGATAAGCATGGGCACTACAATGATCAGGCCACCAATAACAGCAAAGCCAAATCGTTTTGAGGCCCTCCGCGCCTTCAGCCGCCGCTCTTGGCTTGAAAATGTCTGTGCTAAACCTGTACCTAGACTTCGCCCGATGGCGGTGCTGTGCTGCATTAGTTTGGGATTAAACGAGCCGAGAAGATCTGCGTCTTGGTAGATACTGCAGTGCGAGTCACCGGCGGCAAGGTCGAGCTCGGACATCAGAGCTGCATGAAGTTTGGATCCAGGCCCATCATCCATCCTTGATGCTGCGATGTCTTTGACAAAGAAAGTGTTCCACCGGTTTGCATGAATAAACTCGAAATTTCGTAGGGCATTGGCTGCAACAGGTCAGTAAGTGGGCGCGGAGTCGGTGATGACAGGGATGAACAGACTGTAGTGGTGGAGAATGTCTCTGATTCTGACCAATTGCTGATCTGTAACTTCATTGTCTGTCAGATCATGGATTTCTTCCGCCATCTGGCGCTGGAGATGATGGATTGTAACCGAATAAAGGGGCCGGAAGTCGACAACATTGACTCCGCCAGTGACCCAGTGTCGCGTGGAGCCACGGAGAAACCTGGTCAATCGCTCATGGTAAGGGAGTGACGAGAGACCTTCCAGAAGCTTATCTCGTTCTTGGTCTGTCTCAATCTCCGGACTTTTTGCTTTGCTCATGGCTGTGATGACTAACAATTGACGTGGTGACGTGGTGCACCGTTTTGCTATGCAGGATCCTGTTTCCGGGCTTGTTATAAGCTTAAATGTCTTCTAAAAGCACAACCGACCTCCACCGGGGACTTCCCAAGCAAGCAATCGTGATTCACAACAAGGATGCCTAGGTACCCTGTATGTTCCCCCTGAGAAAAATGTGTCCCATCCGTCATCCATCGCCCACATAACAGCTTGAAATATGCAGCTGACAGCACATTTGAATGAGCGGATGACAGGGCTATGTCATCGGGCTTGAAGAGAGCCTTGTTATGTACGTACCCCGGTGCTGCCTGGCGAGTAGTGGGAAGCGTGCCCTGTCTGACCGTAGAGACTGTATGAGTATGCTATCCACAATTCCCTTCCTGTCGCTGCCATGTCAGCCCATTCAGAAGAGGGAGCCTCGACCCAGCCTAATACCTCGATGATTTGGATCCGGTGGGCGCAACATGAAGAGACTGTTCCAGTTATGATGCCGCTAAACAGGTTGAAAGTGACAGTAGGTGCAAGGTATATTATTTCCAGTGCAGTAAATCACAAAGCCCCCGGCGCTGTAGGTAGAAAGCGTGGCTGCTTCTTTGCGCAATTGCGCAGTTGTTTAAATACATACCCTCCCCCCAACTTCCTACAACTGGTTATTCTAGTCAAGGATGCAAAAAGCGAACACTTCATTCACGCTTTGCCCTGTCGTATGATTACGCACAACTCAACTTCGCTTCATTCTTCGGCACATTTCTTTCAACCTTTCTCATTTGAAAAGTCCAACTTCCCTATCACCGCTTCAGCCAATTATAACACACTTCCTACCAATGTTAGATTGGATTTTTAACATGTGCCCCCGCCCCTGGAGAAGGCCGAAACGGCCCGACTATGGATACCTTTCTAATGAGGGAAACGGCATCACCAAACACATGGTAGTCAATTGTGACGGGTCTCGATTTGTCCCTTGCCACCTCGTAACACAATTGGCTGAACGCTCGAAAGTGAAGAAAGCTCTCGAGGCCGCAAAGGTCAAGAAGGCAATTGACATCGCCGATAAAGTTTCTAAAAACGCACCAAGGACCTTCCTCATTTTGATGCTTATGTCAGCCAAAGACAGCGAAAAGGTCTCTTTGATTGAGCAGCTACATAATGGCGGCTTGATAGATGCCACATTACCGGTTGAATGGACCGAAAGGGACGGTAAATGGCATGCCTACTCGATCAAAACGTCGCAGCCACCTGAAGACACCGCGTCCGATTTGTCACAGTCGCTCGTCTCACTGACTGAGGATGAATGGGGGCGCCAGTGCACGCAGCTGTTCGAGGTCTATCAGTGGCAGCTCATGGCGCCCGAATTCGACGGACGACAGTTTAGGTTCTCTTTCCACCATTCTACAATCTTGCCATACATGGAGAAACCTCCAAAGCCCGCTAGCAGTGGCTTTTTCGGAGAGGTGTCGCACTACACGGTACATCCAAAGCATATTCCAATCTTGGTTAACGTGAGCATCCGCCCGCGCTTCAATCTCATATTTTAACTGACTTATTCCAGGATCAAAGAGGCCCAGTGTCTGTTGCTATCAAGAAAGCCTTAAAGCCAGATGAGCTCCGAGACTTCTTCGCCAAAGAAACTGAGAACCTTTTTCAACTGAGAGACCACAAATGGGACAACTTGATTAAACCCATTGCCGCCTACCAGCGTAACAATGAGCATTGCATAGTCTTTCCATGGGCGTCTGGAGGTAGTCTCTCGAAATATTGGGATGACAAGGATCGGGCGCGGTCTGACAGGGACTGTGCACTATGGATCATAGGTCAGTTCACTGGAATTTGCCGAGCTCTAAAAGATCTCCACGACATCAATTGCCGGCATGGGGACCTAAAGCCCGACAATATCCTTTGGTTCAAAGAGTTCAAAGAGGACAAAAACAAGGAAGAACTACAGATTGCTGACCTGGGTCTTGCCGCATTCCACAAAGACAAGAATACCGAGATCCGACAACGGGATGCCATTCAAACTATGACTCCTTCAGGAACCAAACGTTACGAGCCGCCAGAAACCAACGAGTTTCGATACAGTAGCCAACCTCGATCAAGATCGTATGATATCTGGTCTATGGGGTGTATACTGCTGGAGCTGCTGATCTGGCTTACCTATGGCAACAACGCCGTGGTAGCCTTTGGAATGCGCACGGACTTCTTTTGGCAAATTGACAGCGGTATCTATGTCATTCACGAAATCGTCCGAGAGTGCATCGAGGCCTTGGAGACAGAATTTCGGGGACATCAGGCTCACGCGGAGCTCTTAGCCCTTGTACGACACGAGCTCCTAGTTGTCGAAGGGCGAGGCTCATGTGGACAAAGATTGACTGCCGAGAAGGTCCATGAAAAGATGGACGGGATACTAACGAAATGCAATAATGAAGATCAGTATCTTGTGACTTTCAAGGGGAAGATGCCGCTCCCAGGTTGCTTGACCGGGACCCGCAGAGACGGTAGGCCGGTACTCCACATGAGAGACGGAGCTTTGGCAGTACAGGAACAGAGTGAGAGGCCTACTGCGCCCCCTGCTAACCAACAGGACCTCCAATTTGACAACGTGAGACTCGAGCGACAGGCAACTATGTCTTCGCCTCAGGTCTCGACTAACTCTCTGCGAGTTGACACACCGGGTGATCAGGAACAAGTAAGTGAAATGTTCAGTTGACTGGTTCATACATGTTACTAACTACAGTTAACTTCTAGTATGTTGGTTCATCAAGTTCTCTCATTCCTAGGGTTAACGGTACTGATTAACGGGTTTTACATCTGTAGGATGTACGCTAGATCCTTGTCCTATAACTATTATGGCAGGCTGGTAACACGTGTTGAGCAGCTGGTTAGTTGACTGTGGCTTTTTCACGAGCGACTGATTAATGTATGGCAGCTAGTGAGTCTGATCCCTCTTGAAGATGGATACTCATTTGCTGATCGGATACAGCAATCTAGTAAGCTTAATGACAATTGGGAGGCGTTTCCAGATGATGATTTTGCAAAGGATTTCCTAGACCTGATTGGATGGGGTCGAATCAAACCAAATACAATCGACGGACGAAACAAGCTATGTTCCAACTGCAATAACATCCAAACAACTCAGTTATTTCCGTCATCCTGCGATGTCTCAACACTACAGCCTGACTGTGATATATGTGGCCTACTGCTGAGGGTGTTGGAACAGCAGCAAGTCAAGCAGTCTGGCATCCTAGAGCTACGAAACGTCAATACTACGATTGGTATTAAAGATGGTCCGAAGCTGCTATCAATATACAGCGCTCCAAGTAAGTCATAAGGCATTGACCAATAAGATAGCATTGATGTATAATATTCAGGTCCTATCGTTCCTGAAGGGGCTCAACTCGGTCTCCCTAAACTCTTCAGCCCTGGCAGCTCTGATCAACTTCTCTTGATAAAAGAATGGATAAGAAATTGCGATTCGAAACACACTATGTGTCAGCCAACTTCTGAAAGGCAGGCTAATATCATGCCAACACGATTGATCTGTGTTGAGAATACCCTTCGGCTTGTGGAAACTGTAGCTATTGAACCTGACAATTACGCGGCTTTAAGCCATTGTTGGGGAGAATTAAGCGAGGAGGAAAAGTTTTGTACTGCATTGAACAATATTGAGCAACTTAAAGCCGGTATCGACTATCATCGGCTGCCGAAGAACTTTCAAGACGCCGTTACTATTACCATCGGGCTGGGTATGAAATATCTTTGGATTGATTCGGTTTGCATCATTCAAGATGACCGCATCGACTGGGAAATAGAGGCTGCGAGAATGGAGCAAGTATTCAGTCTTGCATATTTCGTCATTGGTGCCAGCTCAGCTAAATCATCACTGGATGGATTTCTTGGCTACCGTCCCGGTCGGGAATGTGTGCAAGTTGGGACGCAAGATGCAGGGTTACTATATGTCTGCCCTTTTATCGATGACTTTCAACGCGATGTCGAACTTGGGGAACTCAACAAGCGTGGATGGGTGCTTCAAGAAAGGGTCCTAGCTCGACGTTCCATATTCTTTACCTCCACTCAAGTCTATTGGGAGTGCGGTGCCGGAGTACACTGCGAAACACTGGGCCGCCTTCGGAAGTTAGTCATCATTGTCTCCTTGTTTCGTCTGCTAATAACTTTGCTATAGCTATAAGGCTGCCTTTCTTGGAGATGCCAACTTTCCAAAGTCAGCTTTAGAGTATTATCGAGATGGGAGGCAGATGCTGATTCAGGACCTGTACGAGCGATACTCAGGCCTTGCGTTTACCATGCCTTCAGACCGAGCGGTTGCTATTCTAGGTTTACAGGAGCGTCTAGCACAATCCTTTGGGACAAAAGCTGCGTATGGCTTCTTTGAGGTCTACTTTGCTCGTGGTCTTCTATGGAGGCGTGATCAGGCGCTGGGGCTACCAAGGATCAAGCAACCACAAGGTCGAAGCGTTCCCAGTTGGTCTTGGTTCTCGAGAGAGGGAACTATCAGATATATGGACTTAAAGTTCAAACGCATCGACTGGATGACCAGCGAGTTTAGGAACGTCTTCTCCAACCCGAAGTGTCCGAGCACTGTCAGAGGATCAAGTTTACGATTCCCTGAATGTGGCTCAGTGCTTCACGGAATCGCAAAGAGGATGGACGTGACAAAGGCAGAAATGATGGCATATACAGTCTTTGATGATGATACTGACTACAAAGTCGAAGACATCAGATGCGTCATTATCGGGCATGACAAGGCCAAATATATCCTCGAGGACCCCAAATACCATGTTCTGGTCATTAGTAAAGGTAGAGGTTTTGCAAAGAGAGAAGTTTACAAGAGAGTTGGAGTTGCATCCTTAAGTCCAACTCAGGTGGCAGATACTGGATCCTGGGTCAATGTTGAATAAAGTACGAGAATAGCCAACACCGTTCGAACGATCAGATGTCCCTTTAAGAGTTGAAATCCTTAAACGTCAACTATCTCAACTTTCTATGATTCTCAAGCGATAAATCGTTGTACTTCACGTTGTACCATATTAATTAAGATGAAACTAAATATCAAAAACCGTAGTAGAACGATCGCACCATACAGCTTAATCAATCTAGTCCAAGTATTCGCATTGCTTCATAGGCATTCTCTCTTCACGTCCCCCCATTTCCCTCCGTGAGATGCTGTGATACTCGTAGCCTAGATTCGTTGCCCTTAAAATCGGGATAGCCGTGCCTCCCTTAATTTTTCTTTTGCGAGCTTGAAGTCTTTGAGGCGTTGTTTGAAATCAAGCAATTCCGCAGCGCTCGTCTCGTCATAACTATCGTCGTCGGAGCCCGTCTTGAATGCCTATGTACTTTCGTTAGAGGTTTGCCAACAGCGTATAGATCAGAGCCAACTCACATAATAGTCATCATGAGTTCGACGGTAAATATAGATGACATATATGTTTCTTCTCAGTGATACCTTGAAGTTGTTCCTGCCCACCAAGGACGATAGTTTGCTGGAGAGCGCTCCTGGATTGATGCGATCTGGGTGTTCGGCAAGCACTTCAAAGTTCTCATCTTTTCTGATGTGTACAAATTGAGATGCTGCCATATTAAACTCAATATCGGACGATTTGGCGGTGTGAGGTTTGAGGACTCATAAGTTGCTGGTGGGGAAAGAATATTTATCAGCAAAAAGAAAAAAAAACAAAAACCCACAAAGCCGATCAGGCTTTCTCCCCGGTTGAAACCAGCTGAGTCGATAGTCTTACGTTACACCATCAGGCTTACGGGTCGAGTCAGAGCCAACCCAAAATTGAAAAAGGGGCCATCCACCAAGTTCAATACGCAGGCGGGTCGCTTGTCACTGACACCAAGAAGTGACAGCTATGCAGGTTTTACCAAATTGGACTCATATGATCTACACTGGAACTCTCATTTGCACTTTGGATGCGTCATGAGGCGAGACATAACTTTCGTGGCAACGCCACTATTGCTATCCGCGTCCTGACCGGCCTCGCTGACACCGAAGTCATCATGCGTGGCTTATTTTCAACCTCCCTGCTTTGCTGGCCCTGCTCCCAACCATCCAGGAAGCCAATACGGTAGCCAGGTCTTGCTGTGTCTGCCTCGCTATTATTAGGCGCATATTGCCGTCCGTTGATTGGTGCTGACATGGTCCCTGCTGCGACAAGTGTGACACATGCACTGGAATTGTGATTTAAGTGCGACATGATCCACAAATTTTATTGTAATTTCATCTGTTGTCCTTTCTAGATCTCGGGGTAGAAATATATGATCCGAAAGAATGGCTGGGTATGGATGTGAATGATTGTACTTACTTCGCAGTAACGATAGATATGGCATATGCACCAAAGTGCAGAGGCCTGGCATCGGGCTCTTAGCGCTCAAGCTGCGCTGGTCGTTGCAAAGGTTGCTAGATGTGCAAGTTGCTGTCGAATGTGGGCGATGCACCCAATATTGGTTGAAAGTCAGCCATAAGGCTCGGAGCCAGCGTTCGACGTCCCCCCCGGCCGCTGTTAAGAGATCTAAATCAATATAACTTTCCATCTTCAATTGCCCTGCGTTTATTTGCAAGTCGCTCGGCGACCATTATATTTCTCTCTTTTAGCAGTCCACCATACTACTCAGAAAGATTTCAACCCTTCCCAAGTTGCGAGGCTTATCTAAAGTAGATATTGCTTCAGAAGGCACCATGACCGACAAAGCTCCAGCCATTACATCATGGCGTCACGGCACTTTAGCGTTACCTGCAGTTGATGAGTGTGATGTACACTGTGACGGCAGACTGAAACCGTCCGAATCAGATTTGAGTGAGACTGTTACCCCTGTCACAGACTTGGGTCGCAGCGCAACCCCAAACCCTTTCGAGGGTTCTTTCAACAGGGTTTGGGGAAACAAAGACTTGTCTAGCCGTGTTTGGACCGTCAAAAGCGCTCAATCCCTTTCCATTGATATCTTCCGGAGCAGGCTCTTCAAAAGGTTCTCAAGGAATGCACTAGATAATAGTGAATACCTCCCCCGCGATACGTTTGAACAGCTCTTCGATATGGACTCACTCATCGGTCTCGTCAAGGCTAGTTTCCCCAAGGCTAAGCCTGAGTTCCAAGTTCGTAAGGTCGATGAGATCATGGGAGTTGAGGGAAAAGATCGACGTCGAAAGCTTTATGGAATATTAGTGGCCATGAACAGGATTTCTCTGATGCAGGACTTTGTACGAGAATCTCTTTGCGATGAGGATTTACCTTTCAAAGAATCAGCATCGGATGCTACACATTTCACGACGCAATTTGAGAGGAATTCAGCGGCGTCTCGACAAACAGAGGCGAGACAAAACACTACTCTGTTTCAGGACTGGGAGCGAAATGACTTCTGCTTGTTCTACCAATATCAGCAGATTTTTATGGTTCCATATTTCGATTTTCAAGATATCAATGTCTGTTATTATTCATTCGACCGCAAAGTTACACTTCCTTGGCGAAAATATGAACGCAAAACGGAGGGGGGCGAAGGGACAGTGCACAGAGTTCAAATACATCCAAGTCACCACAACTTCAAAAGCTCTACAGTAAGACCCAGAAAGAAACGTCAACATCAAAATTATTAACCCGATTCAGGGAGCAGATGAAAGCCTGTATTTTGCCCTAAAAGAGCTCCCGTCCCAGAACGTCGATCGTTTCCGACAAGAGCTTGAAGCTTTGCAAAAGAACAGCCAGATCCAGTCCGAGAAACATCTCATTAAATTGCATCTTACTTTCCAACACAGTGACCGATTTTATCTTCTCTTTGAATGGGCAACCAGTAACCTTGCGGAGTTCTGGGAAGACCATCCGGACATACAAGTGACAGCACACATCACTTACTGGATCGCCCTACAATGTCAGGGTCTGGCTCGAGCAGTAAAACGTATCCATGGACTGTTAACTTGGCAACTAGAGGCTCAATCATCGTTACAGAGGAATGGGATGGACAACGAAAAGACTCGAGGCCGACATGGCGATATCAAGCCGAACAACATACTGTGGTTCGAACAACGCGAAGACGACCACAATCTTCTTGTCCTCTCTGACTTGGGGCTAACTCGATATCATTCGCAGTTGACAAACTCTCTTGTGTCACGCATAGACGGCTGCACAACCACTTATCGCGCTCCTGAGGTTGACATGTATCGCAGCATCTCCCAAAGGTATGATATATGGTCCCTAGGTTGCGTGTTCCTAGAGTTCTGTGTTTGGTATCTTCAAGGATGGGAGAGCGTTGAAACGTTTGAGGATATTCGGCTGAAAGAGAAAAACGATCGGCAATATGAAAGGGATGATCCAAACATTTGGTCAGACCAATATTATAACATAAGTACAAGCGACAGGGGAAGGGAGCCGTACGCCGAGGTTAAACAAGGTGTTCACAAGGTACGTGGCCCCAGTTGTAATCACATCCTCAAACATTGTAGAAAGGCATTGTTGATTATTTCTAGATGATTGAAGGTTTAATCAACGAGGAAACCTGTCCGGAATTCATTAGCGAGCTACTCAAGTTTATTCGCGACAGAATGCTGGTCGTCGAGGCCAAGGATCGCGCTCAGATCGACGAAGTCTGTATTGAAATTGCGCGCATAATGCCACGGGGTTCAAGAGACTACCAAGACTTCCGCAGCCTCTTTACAATACCAACGGTCCTTGAAGATGACAACGCACATGTGGACGTTCAAGACAATGTTAGTTTGACACAAGTCGCGTTGGAGATTTCACTGACATTAGCGGACTTTTAGGACCTCGCATTCCGTAATATCGGAATGGAAGAAAGCTTAGTAATGCCAGTTGAAAAGCGAAGTCTTGACGAGGAGGTAGCGGGGCCAGCTTTCGAGACACAGCCAAGAGAACTTTACATTCCTACGTTGAATCTAGATCTACAAGAGAGTAAGTCCAGGAGATTAGAATCTTCACTCCGGTCATTTCTGACTTCTTGTAACAGGGAATAACTTCAGGCAGAACGGCTACCGTAGATGAGTTCACAGCTTAGCAGGGCAGAGCGGGAATCGACAAGGGTGACACAAGAATTCTCGCATTGCACGACCGTAGCATTATTATTGCAATTAGTTACTTACTTATTATTAAATCGTAGTTCAGCGCTAAAATACAGTTTGTAAATAACAGAGATTTGTTTTATACCCTGCACCTTATGAAGGTATTATACACGAACGTATTCGGTAAAGTTTATGTACCAGCTTGCGGAACAAGGGTAGGTTCATTTTGCGATGCAGTGGGTCTCGATATTGAACAAGTGTTTTGTTTGGCATGTTTTGGCTGGCCGCCAGATCCCTTAGGAGCTGACTGTGGCGTGTAGAATTGGGACTTTGGAGGGTGGCTCACTAATCTGACCATTTTGCTTGTGCAACCCAGCGACACGTCACTACTGGAAGCATTACGAGCAATGAACCCCAGTGACGACATCACTGCACCGGCCAATCCTGACCACCCCGAATGACTTGTAGGTACAGTAAAATGTCAGATTCTTGGCAACCATGGCTAGACTTTTGTCCTATTGCCCAGTGTCTTCAATACCTGTCTTTTCCCAGCTCCCTCCGACTCGCTTACCAGTGGCCAGTAGTCTCAGTCACAATGCAATCGGTCGCATACTCAAGTCTAACCTATCTTATCAGTGCAATCTCCCTAAGATCTCTTGTTTAGAAACTCCACAGTGCGCACGGCAGCTAACCAGACCAGCTACAATATTCCTTTTACCTAGGTTACATGTGGCTTTAAAACATGCCCCATCCATCAGGAAATTGTCCTTTTCTGTGCTTTCCACCCCTTCCTCCCCTCTCAATAGCAGTACTGCCATGACCAAAGTCGACTTCTAAGATGGTGCATGCCGGGACATGGCATGTGCTTCTGGATTGTAAAAGTGTAATTAAGAATTCGACAAACAGTCGCGAATTTTTCCGTCGTGCTTCCTGGCCTTCAAGATCACCATACGTCAATCCTTACGTAGTAACATGTCGACTACTGACGTGTTGACTAGATATAGATGTATACTGCTGTGCGTAGTGATAACGTTAAATTGGAGGGTTAGCGATATCTACCTCGAAATAAGGAAGGGTTTTCTGCTATCAGTCGGGCTGTGTTGATTGTTTGGAACACATCCAGTCACAGTGAATAGAGTAAAGAGAGACTGTTGCACATTAACTTGAATAGATATTCAATGAATGGTTGTCAGAACCCGTTTGTACTCAGGGTCTGCTAGTGACACATCTGGTAATAAGATGTCTGGTAATGACAAAACATTGGAGGTGATTCCATTCTATTCCCAGATCATTTGGAGACACTCAAAACTTTTAATTGAATCACCATCGGGCATTGTACTGCCCTCCCCACTGTAGTTCTTCCTTGCTTTCGCTCTTTATTCGATGCGAAGACGAGACGGACCATCTTGTGTTCCTCTGAATTATGATCAGCCCATCTTCCAGTGATCCTGGCCTCAACCCAATCTGTGAGCTATCTAGAGCTACTGGCGGACGACTGATAGACGGAAGTTTATAAGTGTCGTGACTCGAGACGCCGCCTTGCCCTTGCTCGTGCCTAGCAGTCCGTGTCGTTGATCTATAACTCGATGGGCTGAACGAAGGCTTGCTAGTAAGGCCAAGACGAAACCCTGCTAGTTTGAATAACGGTCGCAAGGTCGCCAAACTTGTTGCAGTTATTGCCAAGCCTTGCTCGATCGCCGACCAGATTCCAACATCAACGGTGTTCCCTAGTGATAAGAAGTTAGTCAATTGCGTTAAGACCACTTGAAGAAAGAAAGCCTTGGCATGGACGTACAAAGGAAGTCGGGTTTCTTGAACAAGGCCAAGTATGGAAATCGAGCGATAACAGCGACACTCGCACTAGACCCACTATTAGTACAATAATAAGAAACAAAATTCGGAAGGAATGTTCTACTTACAGACATCCCATAGCAAGTAGTGGGATGAGAAAGTACTTCGTCTTCTTTTTAAGCTGCAATTTCCAGATGATAAACCCTGGTAGTACTGCGAAGATGAGATCCGTGAAAACAGCTGTGATGCTATACGAGATCGTAAGGGAGATAGCTACTTTCAGGTCAATGCATTTCCCTGGTTGATATTTATCCCAGGCAAAGGATATAGGTTGGCATTGGAATATAGAAATGAAGAAAAAAAGGGCACCAGAGATAGTCGAGCAGACCATCGTGATATAGATTATCCATCTGTGTAGTTGTCGAGTGACTACCTGCAGTAGGAAAAGGCCAATCGATAACTTGCATGCCACCATAGTTAGGCTATACCAGATGTAGCCGAACCAAAAGCACTATACACAGACAAAGGTTAGCGATATGCGATTTCTTGGCGTATGAACCTTTTACCATCATAGCTCTAGTTATTTGTGCTGTCTCCAGATTGTGATGGCGTTGCCCAGTACCCTGTGTAATACCGTATATCGAGAAGGCGGAATACAAGGTGAAAGTTGTCTAGACCCAAGTCAATAAATGTCTATGCACTGCTGGGATCGTGGTCACAGTTAACAGTAACGTACCATCGCGAAGGTCATAAACAAGTCATCTAGTTTCAATGCACGGACTATAAAACCTCTCACATAAAGCCGCAATAAACAAGAGATAAATGACGTAGTAAAAAATGTTACCATAACGGCCATGAGCTCTGGCCCTCTATTCTCAGAAGTCGATGCCATGGGAAGGACATATGCTGCGAGGAAGATCAGATGAGACTTGTGGGGATTGAAGATCTCCCTCCCTAGTCAGTAACATTTGGGATCGGAGCTGTTCATATAATACTCCAGATCTTATTGTCTATCCCTGATTCGAACGTGGCGGATGATAGTGGTTGCATCATGGATCTAATTCGTGCAGCCTTAGCGTGCTATTGCAACTATGTAGATACCGGAGCCGTGACAAAGACACGACCACTACGGATGATACAGATCTCAAACGGCTGCGTCCGATCCATTGGCCAATCCCGCTTGTGGAAAGAAGGTCATAAGATGTACATAGATTATGCTCGTGGTTTTGGACCTTCCAAATTGAGAGCATATCCCAGGTACGGTCGGCTAACTCTATGTTTCAACTAATGTAGATAAGCACCGAAAGTAGTAGGCTGATGTTTGGACTTGGCGCCACAATCCGATGAGACATTAATCATACTAGCAAGTTCCTACAATCTCTGCTTATGTATTTGTTTCATCTAATTGCAGTGCCTGTTACTGTGCATTAATACCTACTCGAAGAGGGATAGCGGTTGAGGCTATTGTTTTAATTAGGAGTCTTCCCCGATACGGACCCACAAGCCATGTGGTGAATAATCAAAGGAGTAATAAATGGGACCGTCCGGTCACTGCTAACCGATCCTTCTAACCTATTAAAGAAGATCGCTTACTAAATCTTCTAAGCTTGGACGGAGCAGAACCCACTGAGGTAGCCGAGACTTGGCGAGATAACACTAACTTGGCACGGAAGAAGCCTCGTGCCATTGCCAGGTTCATCGATTCCGAGCTTGCCTCATTGTACTTTGTTACGACTTACCACGCCAAGTTCGCGAGGCCTTTGTTTCACGTCGTGTTTCAAGACCGGTAATGTTCCGCTTTGCCTAGATGCATTATATACTAATGAACTAGTACTAAGAGTAGAGCTGCTGCCTTTTCTGAAGTACCATAGTCTATTTAACAGTCAAAGTTACACTGAATAGCATCAACGGCCATAGTTCCGCTTGTACCAGCAGTGCTGAAGCAATTCTCCTGCTTGTAACTCTTGCCATTGTACTGGTACCTGACACCGCCGATGTTCCGAAGACCAATACTGTTTGCGCCAAAGTACAAGTGAGGACCGTAAGCAGTGGTAAAATCGGCACTAAAGCCAGGACTGTCGCGCTTAAGCTTGCCGGCAGCAATGATGGTGCCACAATTGCCATCAACAACGTTGACTCCAGAACCGCCGACAGTACTTCCGGGGATGCCAAGTGTGGCAAGACTGGCCCAAACAATGACTGCACACTTGTGCTGGCCCGGTGCCCTGCAAGTGTTGACGTCACGCTGCAAGTCAGGGTTAGATCAGCTCTTCGATGTTTTGGGGTGAGAAAACGTACAGCGCGCAACTGGGCGCCTTCGACTTCAGAAGGTGCAGCCTGTGCTATTGACACAAGCGCAGAAACAGCGAAGATGTTGTTGAGCTTCATAGTGACAGAGGTGGGACTTTGCGATAAGTGTTGGTAAAAGAATAGTGAAATGATGTGACTTGTCTGCTGCAGTGATGTAGTTCTAAGTGCGGTTACCTCTTCTTTTATAGAAGTGCTCCAGATTCCAACTTTAGCTTAAATGCTGTACTTGCCATGCAAGAAAAGTCCTTTCGGCAATTACAAATTCCGCGCAAGATTTATCTATTGTTTAAAGTTTTCACTAAATGTCAATGCCACCCCTAGTATCTATTGCTTTATATGTAAAACAGACTAAGAGAACTGGAATCACCTATAATGAGAGAAAGTTTCTAATCGAGGCACATTTTAATCTATTTAAGTTTCTATAGTGTTGTAATTGTAACGTCTGAATGATTGGTTACCTTTGCTAAGGCGAAGATTTAAAAGCCCGTGTAAGTGCCTGCTACCATACCCCACTTTGTTGCCAGGAGGATATACAGTCTTAACTACCATTTAATGCTGCTGCCTAATGTTGAAAGCACTGATCCAACATGTGGAAAACCTTTGCAAAACCCATAGCGTATCTACAGGCACCTAATTGATGGCTGGGATGATGCATCTTCAATGCGACAAAGCCAACCCGATTCTGTTGAGGAATTCCAGGATCTGCGATCCAAAGCATCTGAGCTTATCAAGTTGATGCCCGGACTTGCAGCAACTGGAACCTCACGTGGACGCCGAGAGGTAGCTCGGCAATTTGATAGATGCCTATACCGAATTTCAAGCTGGCTAGGTATTCGCGCTTTCTCATAGCGTCGAGCCTAGAAGAGTTAGGGGCATGTGCTTCTTTTGTGCCAGCATCGAGGCCAAGGACGCGAAAGGTAGAACAGCACTGCGCCTAGCGGCATATGGCGATCATCTAGAAACAGTGACAGAGCTCGCTCAGCTTGGGGCGAATCTCAATGGACTTGCTGATGATTCTTATTCCGGTACAGCTCTTCATTGGGCAGTCTACTTTCATAAAAGGGACCTTATAGAAACTCTACTTGGCTTGGGAGCTGATGTCAATG
This sequence comes from Fusarium coffeatum, assembly GCF_003316985.1. Classification (NCBI taxonomy): domain Eukaryota; kingdom Fungi; phylum Ascomycota; class Sordariomycetes; order Hypocreales; family Nectriaceae; genus Fusarium; species Fusarium coffeatum. Next base: position 43,402 of record NW_022157868.1, on the reverse strand, counting down.
GATAGGGTAACGATCAACGGTCCCCTCTTTTTACCGCCTGCAAGGCGGGCCATAACGATATCATCGATTTGTTGATTGCAAACAGCGCTGGCCTTGAGTTCAAAGACGGAGTCGGTCAAACTCCGATATTCGAAGTGGTTGCAATTGGGAAACCTGAAGCGATTCGGAGGCTTCTCGGTGCGCACACAATTGATGTGAATAGTGAAGACAATGACAAGAAATGTGCTGTGCAACTAGCAGCTGAGCGCCGCAACTATAAGGTTGTGAAGCTTTTAGTCTCTAGGGGTGCTGTAGTTGACCGCCAGACGCAGGAGTTTATAGATCGGGAGGAAAGAATTAGACAAAATAAGGAGGATTTGGATCAGTTGCATCGCTCCACTTAGTTGGGAGAACTGAGTTTTGCGGACCGGACTTAGCTGCAATGGAGATTGTCGGCCGAGACAACAATTATCGCCAGGCCCCCCCGAGCGGAATTAACGGCCGAGAAATTGTGGAGAAAGGAAATCAATGAATGTTTCCAAACTAGAGATGGACAATAGGACACTGCTTTCTCCGAACATATTCTCATTACCAGTTATAAATATCTAGCACAAGCCCACGAACTATTGTAAATCAATCTGACTCTCAATTCATATCCATTCTTCTTCCTTTCATATCATTACCAGACCAAGCAACCCTACAATACAACGACTTTAGCAAAATGGACGGACGAAAGCTCGTGCTTGTGACAGGTGCCAACACCGGTCTTGGTCTCCAGATTGTCAAGGCCATTTGCGGCTCTGATAAACAGTATGAGGTCTTGGTTGGAGGAAGGTCTCTCCAAAAGGCTGAGCAAGCCGTCAAGGACCTCAAGAACGAGTTTCCCGCCAGCCATCTCCACGCCATTCAAGTTGACATCGAAGACGATGCATCCATTGTTTCTGCATTTGAATATGTCAAGGCCAAGTACGGAAAACTGGATGCCCTCATCAACAATGCAGGTGGGTTTAATCCCTTCAGAAATACCTTCCGCCATACTGACCAAACGGGTCAAAGGTGCCCAGCTTGATCAACAAGCGACTGCCGGCAAGATGACAGCAAGAGAGATGTGGAACAAGACCTATGATGTCAACGTCACCGGGACCCATGTATTAACTTGGACCTTTGCCCCGTTGCTTCTTGAGTCCAGCGATCCCCGTCTCATGTTCATCGCCAGTGGGACATCCTCTCTTGCCGGGACTGAGGATCCCAACTTTCCAGCCAACAAACAGGCCAGCAAAGGTTGGCCCAAGACCCTGAACAACTTCCATCTGCCCGCGTATCGAAGCAGTAAGACTGCCATGAATATGATGATGAGGTATTTAGAATCAGGCCAGTATAAGAGAACAGAACTAACTCAGGCTTAGGGAATGGCATCGGCTTCTTGGTCAGGATGGTGCTAAGGTATGGGCCATTAGCCCTGGATACCTTGCAACCGGTCTCGGTGTTGGTCATGAGCAGAACAAAACACAGGGCGCGATTGATCCAGCCATTGGAGCTGCGGTTGTGAAGGATGTTTTGGAGGGGAAGAGGGATGAAGACGTTGGCAGAGTCGTATCAAAGCAAGGCATTCAGGCTTGGTAGAAGTTTAATCCTTACAACAAGGTAGCTTGTAGATGTTCAGCTTGTAAAGCACATAGCGCTATATCATGCGACGAGTTAACTTCTAATGTTGTATCAGACTATGTTTACAATCCTTGCATTTCCAATGTCGTAAACATGTCGTGATCAGAGGCACCAAACAGCTCGTTGAGATAATCCCAATCAGTTTCGTACGGGACCTGCTCACCCTCCCCTGGCTTCCAGCCTATGTCCTGGTTTATGTCTGGGAATTCTTGCATCGGGCTGGCGGGTGGTAATACCGGCACATCGGCCATCGTGCGTATGCCTTCGCCACTTTGGTGCACCCTTAAATGAGAAATTGTAGCTTCCATTATTGATAAAGCCCTGGATCGTGACCTTGCCCCATCTTCCGATTTCTCATCTTGAATGACCGCTCTGACCTTTTCCAAGAGAACCAGTACACTCGTTTGGTCCACATCATAGCTTTCCGGGGACTGGTGTGTTGCGAAGGCCACAAGACACAATGTGGTTGCGCCGAGTAACAAGTCATGCCAAGTAATACTCTTCACGAACCACTCCTCAGTTTCCAATTGACCTCCAGGCTTGCACTCCTCGTAAACCTGTAGGAGGTACGTTATCAGGGTACATGATGCCTGATAGCATTTTTGAATACTCTTCTCTCGCCTTTGGGGCACATGTGGACGGTGAAGAACACACAGGCTTTTGTAGTAAACAAAGGTGATACAAAGCCGAGCGACAATAAGCTGAGGCGGGTCGACGATGCAACTTTCCATTGGACGATAGCGATATATATCCGGAAGGCTTTCGTATAAGGTCTTGAGTTCGGTATCCAAAGAGTCGATGTGGTCATCTTCTGCCGTCTTTGAGTTATTCGACAGTGCATGTTGAAGAATCTTGTCAAATATCATCATGAACTTGTGCTTGAGGATGGAAAACGACACACCAGTTAGCTCGGTATCCGGTCGTGAGGAGGGTAGTTGAGCGACGCGTTCATCAAAATCGGAGTCTAGAAGATTGCTTGAAGCACGTGTATCAGAGATGGCTAAACTGACTCTCGACGGAACGCCCAGGTGGAACGATACTAGAAGATCAACCTGCATGAATGTACTCCACGCTCTACGCCGCATCTCTGCTTCGAAAGGACTTAGGCTTGAGACGCTGCTCTCCCTATGATAGCCTGAAACCGTGCCAATGTGGGCAAGCATACTGAGAAGACCTGCCACGTCTGGAGAGATTTCCAAGCGGGTGATGAAGTGCGAATGGATATAAAGCAGGAGTGCCTCAAAGCAGAAGGCCTTGGGACGGAAGTACTCGCCCAGAGCGAGACACTGAGCGGCAGCAACTGTAAGCCCAGGCCCTGGTGCCTCATTTTCCTTACCCGTTCGGGAAATGTTGGTGGCAATGAACAGTATCGAAAAGAGGATTGATATCCAAAGCGGCGATGCAGCGCGAGGGTCTCTCCAAAAAGCCTCGTACTGCCTCTGAAACTGTACTGAATGTATGTATGGCGTAACGTAGGAGCGTGTTCGGAAATATGTAGACAGCAGGCGGTCGGCGTTCCTTCGCGATGGAAGGTGAGCATTGAGTATTTGTTCGATGCTGGCCGATTGTGAAAGGCTAGCGCCGAACATGACGCCCATTCCCAAGTCAACTCCTGCCTGAGGCGCACTTGTATCTCCATCATCTCTGTCATCTTCCTCAAAAGGATCTAGCGTGGATCTGAGAGCTCTTATGTCATCCAGCATGGCTGACCAGTGTGTTGTACCGCTGCCATCTTGGTAACAAAAGTCTGAGCGAGAAGACGACCATGCGCCTGTTTGTTCCGCAGGGTCCGAACTGTTTGGCAACTCAGAAGCCACATTACCATTCTGAACTCCGATAGTGGTTTTTGAACGTTGTCCCATAAGTGACCCTACGAGGTGTTCCAGATGTTCAAGACGCGCCTGGGCCTGGGCGTTGCGGCGACGGTCGCTATCGATGGAAACTTCGTAGGAGCAGGATGTAACATCTCTCCTGCGGACACAGCTGCCACAGGGGCTCTCACGGTCACATTTGAGCTTCCTCTGCCGACATGCTGCACAAGCCAGCCGCTCCCTGTGCTTCCTTGCCCTCGATGTGGACATGGCTTCGATGTTCTACTGATGACTAACGAACAGAGCAGAGCCTTTTTTGAGGGGTCTTGGGTCAATGCATTGACTGATTGGACGCTAGCCCCGGTCAGGGCTAGTGGTATTAGTTTCTACCACCATTTGCAAGTCTAAGCAGAATTATTACAATGACTCTACGTACTGTAGAGCTTAGACTGGAGGTTATAATAAAGCCGTAATAAACATAAAAGGACCAATCGTAGCCAAGGTTAAGTTTTCAGACTCCGGGTAAATGTTCCGATAGTGGATGTCCATATTACTGCTTCGAGCACGGAGCATACCGGTCCGAGATGATAAAGTGAAGTCACGGCTTGGACACCCGATTTATCCGACAGACCGTTATGTTCTGATTTAACTCCTGGTGATTATTCCCAAGGCGTTGAAAGCGACCGTTGAGGTTAAAGTGAGGATGCATCGGCGTGGCGTACAAAGCCAAAACGTTGTTTCTGACCTTTTCACTGAAGACAAAAACATCGAGCAAACGAGAGTCTTCTATAAAGAATATGACAACTAGTGCAAGTGCTCAGAAATTTATAATTCCTCATGTAAAGCCCCATTTTGTCTCCCATTTAGGAACGGTATGGCTGCAAGGCACATTTCCCCATTAGGTCTTCGGACCTGAACAGCGGTTAAACAACGCATTGATGCCACTCAGGGTACCATCGTGTCAGTATTATTGACAAATGACCAAGGATGCGTGATCACTTGCCAGTCTGTGCCGTTTGACCCGGTTCTTGGTATGTCTTTATATGCCGCCATGTTCGTCCATGCAGGAACATCTCAGGATCGCCAGTCTCTTTACTCCAACTTTGAACGAACATCACTATGAAGATCGCTGCTTCTTTCGCGGCCGCTGTGGCCTTGGTTCAGAGCGCTTCTGCGCATTATATCTTCCAGCAGCTTAGTGTTGGATCGACCAAGTATCCTGTGTTTCAGTATATTCGACAGAACTCGAACTACAACTCTCCTGTCACTGGTAAGCCTCTACCTTCCTCTTTATTTTGATGGTAGTATACTAATTCTCGTGCTTTGTAGACCTCGCCTCCAACGATCTTCGATGTAACGTCGGCGCCTCAGGAGCCAACACCCAGACCGTCGCGGTCAAGGCTGGCGAGTCCATCACCTTCACCCTCGACACAGCTGTCTACCACCAGGGACCTATCTCTGTATACATGTCCAAGGCACCTAGCTCTGCCGCCTCTTACGATGGTAGTGGAAACTGGTTCAAGATCAAGGACTGGGGTATGTCATGAACAAAGACCATGTGGATAAAGACGACTAACAAGGATGAACAGGCCCTTCTTTCAGCGGAAGCTCATCCAGCTGGCCCATGTACTTGAGCTACACCTTCAACCTTCCCGCTTGTATCGCCAACGGCGAGTATCTTCTTCGCATCCAGAGCATGGGTATCCACAACCCTTACCCCGCGGGCGACCCTCAGGTAAGCGAAGCCACAATTATTGTTCGTCACATACGCTAATTGGAACTTAGTTCTACATCAGCTGTGCCCAGATTAGCGTTTCTGGTGGAGGCAGCGTGACTCCTGGAAACCAGGTCAAGATTCCCGGTTTCATCAAGGAGACCGACCCCGGATATACAGCCAACGTAAGTTATGGTTTGCCCATGATTGGTCGAGAAGGGAATGTTAACCGTTTATCTTAGATCTACTCCAACTTCAAGAGCTACACCATTCCCGGTCCTTCAGTGGTACGTCAAACAAAATTAACTTTCCACATCTCGTTCTAACAGCTATAGTTCTCTTGCAACGGCGCTCCTGGCGGTGATGACGGTGGTAGCACCAACCCTCCCACCACTACTCTCCAGACCTCTGCACGACCTTCTTCATCTACTCAGAACCCTCCCACGAACACTCAGCCCGGTAACGTAAGTTGATCCTTCTAGCAAATCTTGAACATATGCTGATTGGATGCAGTGCGCCTCTCTCTGGGGTCAGTGCGGTGGAAGTGGTTACACGGGCCCCAAGTGCTGCGCTACTGGTACCTGCAAGGCGACGAACGACTTCTACTCTCAATGTGTGCAGTGATATTCCGGCTCTTCAATGACAAACGGCCTGTGTTCGCATATTCTCGGCTCATAGCTTAGTGTATTACATAAAGTTCTCTGGAGTATTGCTCTCTGTTCGTTGTGTGAGCCTTCTGTGAGCATTCACCATTGATCTATTCATTCGGCACGGACAGGAACGCACAGCTATCATCGCGAACCTCCGATATGTCCATTGCAGTGACAGCTATGTTCTAAAATCAACATTCCAACTGTCTGTTCCCAAAAAGTATTTATTTTTCCGCATGACTCACGACTTCCAACTTGCAACTCATCGACTCTTACTGCACCACAACGTCAAGCTACCAACTGTGAACAATTATCATCACGACAACGCACCTTGGTAAATCGACTTAGTCCATCCTACTTCGCAATCCGCAACCATGTCTGAATCAATCATCTTGGACGTCTCACGACTTCCTGGTGAGCTTCAGACCATCATCTGGAGATTCGTACTCCGTGACGACCGTCCAGGCGTTCTGGTGTTTGGTTACCACAATGTACCCAACAACGACAATGCCCAGAACGCTCTGTCAACTAACATTACAACAGCCATGTCCTCGTACCTCATCGAACGTGCTCTGTGGACCCTCTGCCATGAGTCGCGACGTGTCGTTCTTCTATCTTTCGTGGACCAGTTGCAGCAGCATAACGCACACCGTATGCTTTACCTTACCCCGCCGGTCGCATGGGGACCTCTCAACTGGCCTGGACTGGGCGCCCGATGTCCTTCAATGTATTTCCTCAACAACGGCCCTGATCGTCAATACATTACAGGTGCTCCTACTAGAGACTTGTTCATTTTCCACATCGACCAGTTCGAGGCTCTTGGAATGATAACACCCCCAGAGGCACAAGGTCTTCGCCCTGCTCAGACTGTAACTAACGTCGGCATCGAGTTTAACCCGTTATGGCATGACGACGAATACTATACGTCACGATACTTTGAGAACTTCCAAAACATGTGGAGGGTGCTCCGGGGACAAGAACGCTTGCTTAACCTTTGGATCATCGATACATCCCTCAAGAGGAAGGATGATGCTCCGCCCCTGTCAGGTGGTCTCCAGTCATTCTTCGCGCAGGGCAAGAAGTTCTCACAACTCGAATACGAATTCTTTGGACGAGACGCTGCTGCAGAAAGTCTAGAGCACTGGGACTTTGTTCGACCCGTCAAGCATGACTGGCAGCCTGCTTCGATGTCATTCGTGCAGGACCTGTCGTTCAACAGAGATGCGCTGGATGAACAATTCGCCAATGATTACCTTTATCACCCACATCAGGATTGGCCTCGCGTTGGACTTCTTGGCTGGGAGGAACTGGCACCTGGAGAGGCAGGACAGGTTTGAGGAATCTCTTCGGTTCGGGGATTGTTGTACTTGCATTTCATTTGTTTACAAGATTGGTAAGAGGCAGTAGAGGTAAGAAACCTCCAATGATTGACGAAAGCAGAAAAAAACTACAAAAGACAAAAGACAAAAGACAAAAAAAAACAGGTTGGATGAACTAGGTCTTGATGATCGTGGATGATAGAAGGACCAAGGAGGGTATAGACGTGTGATCATCCAAAAACGTATATCCGGCTGGACTGGGTTGTTAGTTGGTCACATGTTATTTTTATTAGCTAGCACAGAAAACGTCAATTGAATTGAATTGTGCATGGTGCTTATTGCAGTCTCACTTAACCTCATTGGGCTTCCTTGGTGACATCACTGATTTGTGCTTGTGATCCAACTGGTAGTAGTGGATTTTTTCCTTTTGAAGCGCGACATGCTACCCTGCACTCCCCAATGGTCGATGGGCTTTTCGACCAGACGCGCTGTGAACAACACTCTACGAAGGCAAAATAAATAACTCTAAAGCTAATTCTGACTTCTGACAATTCTTTCCTAGTATGGTAATAGATCAAGTGTAACACCAATATTGTTTGCGAGATCTGCTGCACCAGTCTGTTGATCCATCGCGTCAATTGAGATATGAACTGATCAGACGATATTCAAAGGATAAGGTCGCCACTAGTCATCGGTCAAGCCAGAGCCGCAACCGTACTAAAAACCACTCTCGTACTAAAATACTGCTAGTTCCCAGGCATCAGAATTTCTCCCCAAGCTCCATCGCCACAAAAAGTCAATTGAGCTTCCAGACATAACCGAGCGACGAGCTAATTCTGTGGACAACCTCCACCAGAACATGTGGAGGATCAGCAAAATTTTACAGTTTCACACCGGGAACAAACGCCCGTAAATTTCTCATCCTCGGGCAACAATTCCTGATCTAAAAAACAGGCAGTGAAATAAACTCGAAGGTAATTGGTCACTTGCTCCGAGCCAAGACACGATATCCTTGGCAGAGTTGTGGGGAATGGCGGGGATATTTTCTTACAAGGGGGAAAGCTTGGTTTTGCTTCTCCCTTTGTTTGCCGAACGAGAGGGAGAAGAATTGTGTTGCCTGGAGGCTAGAGTCCATTTATTCTCCGCATCTAACAGTAGTTTATTCATTGGGGATGGGGAACGGAGATTGGGCTGATCTCAGCTGAGGGAGAAGATATGCCTCATATGAACAAGGCGAAGAACAATTGCGAAGGTTATGTACTGTTTTACTCTATAGGATTCATGTGAGATTTTAATACAAACGCTCTCTACACAAGGAAATGATCATCTGCTGGAATTGATGATCCAAGTAAAAAAACAAGCATCATCGTCTCAAAAGGTTCCACGACCCGCCCTCTGCAATCTCACCCTTGACTACCCCAACCAATTAGCCCAGACCTTTCTCCGCGCTGATCCCATGGGGTAGCACTAGACGTCTCCACCTCCCCAACCTTGGCGGCAGGGTGATATCATGCCGGCCAAGACTGTTAACTTGCTGCCTGGGCTTGGCACTTCGGCTTGCCCAGTTGGACCCCAGAAGGTTGCCAGACCACTGTCTTTATTTTTAAGCTTATATATACAGGGCCCTTTCTTTGCCATGAACTTGTCTTTTTGTGATCTGCAGTCTTCTCCTCTTTATTCACTCTGTCACTGCTTCTCTCTGCAAACTACTCAGTGATTGATTCAATTCATCATGGCTGACAGAGATATCTCCCCCGGTCACTCTTATGATGACAAGGCCGATCATCACTACGATGACAAGACCGGCTCTCATGGCGGTGCTGAGATGATGGAGCACGCTGGCCAAGGCCGTCGTGGCTCTACCGCCGTCAACATTGTCGAGAACCCTCTTCAGGTACGATTCACCACTACCCAAACTACCACAACAATCACTAACTCTTTGTCTTCAGCGCAAAACAAAGGAAGAAACCATCGCCGACGCCCGCCTCTTTTGCGAGACCAATGGCATGTCCGAACACGCCGAGATGTTCGGCAGAGCAGCCCTCATCGCCCGTGACCCCGACAACTTCGAGTCCGTCGACCTTCTCGACGACGAGCGCGAAGCTCTCATCTACGAACGAGACCACAAGTGGCATGGATCCAAGATGCTGTGGTACTCCATCGGTCTTTGTGCCGTCGGTGCTGCTACTCAGGGTTGGGATCAGACTGGTGCCAACGGTGCTAACCTGTCTTTCCCCGAAGAGTTTGGCATTAAGGATAATGATTGGCTTATCGGTATCATCAACTCTATCATCTTCTTGACTGCTGGTTTGATCGGTGCTTTCATTGTTGATCCCCTCAACCACTACTTTGGACGTCGTGGAGAGATCTTTATTACTGCTGCTTGCTTGACTGCTACTCCTATTGCTTCTGGCTTTTCTCGCAATTGGCAGGAACTGTTTGCTATCCGTTTCATCATGGGAATTGGTATCGGTGCTAAGAACGCTACCGTGCCTATCTATTCCGCTGAGATGGCTCCTGCTAGAATTCGTGGTGCCCTCGTCATGTTCTGGCAACTCTGGGTCGTCATCGGTAAGTCAATCTCCCTACAAACTCATGACAACAATACTAACAACCCCAGGTATCTTCCTCGGTTTCTGCGCCAACGTTATCGTCAAGGACGTCCCTCGCATCGCCTGGCGTCTCGAACTCGGCTCCGCCTTCATCCCCGCCTTCATCCTCATGGTCGGCATCTACTTCTGCCCCGAATCACCCCGTTGGCTCATGAAGCACGGCAAGATCTCCCAAGGCTTCGTCTCCATGGCCAAGCTCCGAGCTCACCCCATCATCGGTGCCCGCGATTACTACTACTCATACGTCATCTACCATGAGGAGCTCAAGGTCGCTGCTGGCTCTGGTTACTTCCAGCGTCTCTGGGACTGCTTCGCTGTTCCTCGCATTCGACGTGCCAACTACGGTGCCAGTACTGTCATGCTTGCCCAGCAGATGTGCGGTATCAACATTATCTCTTTCTACAGCTCGACCATCTTCTCCGAGAGTGGTTTCACCCACGACCAAGCTCTGTACGCTTCTCTGGGTTATGGTGCCATTCAGGTCGTCTTCACTATTCCCACCCTCTTCCTGATCGATACCAAGGGACGACGAACCTTGACACTGGCTACATTCCCCTTCATGTGTATCTTCCTTCTGGCTGCTGGTCTCTCCCTTCTGAACGATACCACAAACCAGGCTGCCAAGATCGCACCCGTCGCTCTCTTCATTTACCTCTTCACCATCGCGTACTGTCTCGGAGAAGGACCTGTCGCCTTCCAGTACTCCGCTGAGGTCTTCCCTACCATCCAGCGTGAGCAGGGTATGGCCTGGGCTGTCTGCATCAACAACACCTTCGCTGGTGTTCTTGGACTGACCTTCCCTCGTATGAGAACCGTTATGACTCCCACTGGAGCCTTCGCCTTCTACGCTGGACTCAATCTCATTGCTTGGGGTATGATCTTCTGCTTCGTTCGTGAGACCAAGCAGATGACTCTCGAGGAATTGGACCAGGTCTTCTCTGTTCCTACCAAGCAGTTCCTGTCTTACGAGACTCAGGTCTGGCTTCCTTATATGTTCAAGAAGTACGTCCTCTTCAAGAAGGTTGAGCGCCCTCCTCCAATTATCGAGAAGAGCGAGCGAAACCTTGCTTAAGGACGAGATGAAGGATGAGATGGAGGCTGGATGTAAATACCCAACACATATGGAATGGCGATAAGCCGTACTAGATAGTGGACTATGAATGAAGTTAATACGTTATTACATTACTTAACTGTTCCCTCGTTTTGTGACGCTTGCGCTTCTAGTGTTCGTGCAACAAGTAGCAAGAAGAATGGCTTCAGGAACTGTAGTTGTGGAACAGATCTTCAGGGTCCTTCCGCTTTGTGAAAGGTGGTGGAGGACCTTGGCGATACCTGACACAGACTGCTTGGCCGACTCTTGGCTGGACGATCACCTTGGCCGATTGCCCAGTCTGAGCCAAGGCACCAAAGACTTGGTGGATGCGATCAGCAAAAGCTTTAACGAACGACATAAGACATTACCCAGGTTTCCTCGTGGGGTTGATCATCGATCTTAATGGGTCGTAATGGAGAATGTTACATCCGTACCTGTATCGCCCGAAGTCCCTGCATACACTTGGCATACAACAATTTCACAGAACACCAGCCATTCTCAGTTATTACGTCGAATTGAAGTAAGCTTCTCTCGCTTAATGAGACACATTTCATCTACTTCCAATATTGGTTTACACAGTATGGACCCCTCGGGCGTGCTTATTTCCTCTTTCAGGCGACGTAAGCGAACATGCGGATGGCAGAGAAAGATGTGAAACGATATTGACGCAGACAGAGTGCCTGTTCTCGGGCAAGTAGGTGTCTGTTACACACGTCCGACGGGCTAGAATAGATGCGAATAGTTCTTCCGTACCCAAAACACTGTCTAGGGCGACGGCACCACACCTTAAGATGCCTGCAATGCATATCCAGAACACGTGGTAACTCTATCAAGTACAAGTCTTACGAACGTGTGCTAAGTCGCATTTATTCGTGGTACAGTGTGCGACCGTAGACAGGTTCTACAAGTATTGATGATGGCATAACAGTGCGTTTGAGCATTTCCATACCGTTTTGAAGAGATGATGAGCCGGTGATACCTCCTCGACTCTACATATATAACCGCCATCGCTCCGAACATCACGATCCCCACGGACTTACGCAAACATCGCGCAACTCAAGCCCTATTATCCAAGCAAACGCTATCTTCAAATCACCGCCCGAGTAGGACTGTCCATACAAACGCGACGAGGATAAAGACTGACCATGCTTCAGACTTCAACAACAATGGTCAACCCACTCTTCATCATCTACGCCCTGTCCGCAGTGGCAGGAGTACAAGCTTGCAAGAGAACCTGCTCTGCTACCTCGGCCAGCAATTCGACTTGCACCTATACCTGCACTCACGTCTGTTCCAGCATCTCTGCCAACAAAGCGCGGAACACATTCCTCGCGGCTCTCCAGTCTGGTGGTAATTCATGTTCTGCGGTCGGAACAAGCGGAGTTAAATGCAGCAAGACGGCTAGTTTTGGAAGTTGTTATGACCACCATTGGTCTTGTGGGAGGGGTTGCTAGAGCTTTTAGTAGCTACATGGGCACGGTAAAGCTTATTAGCACACCACAAGGTGGACGGAGATAGTTTCGGTAGTAGCAAGGTTCAACGATAATTATTCATCAGGTATCTTCATTCAGCTATTGCCTTGCTCAAACATTGCCACTGCGGCGTAGAGATGCCTTGCAGCATACCTCCACACATAGAATTCTACCTTATCCAGCATATCTCCATCCCTTAGGCTCACCGGCAGCATCCTCGGCGGCCTGAAGCTGCTTGTTCTTCTTGTTGACATACCATTTTGTGATCAAAACAAAGATGACGACAAGACCACAGCCGGCAATGATGGCACCTCCACCAGTCTGGTAGTAAGGCTCCTGGTTGCGAAGAAAGAAGTAGGGAGTGAACCAGTGAGACACGGAGGAGACACAGTTGGCGTATGCGATAAGGGCCGCACGCTTTGTACGAGGGCGAGGAACAACGGTGGTTTCCCAGGAGATTTGAAGCTGTTGCAGTTAGTATAAGCGGTTGAGATTAGTGGACTATGTGACTTACGTTAAGACCAACGAAAGGACCGATAACAAGAAGAATCATGGAAAAGTATCGAGCTCCAACGTTAAGAGTTGTGATCATTACAGCACAGCCGACAATGGTGAACAGAATAGGGACAATGATGTGGTATCCGTGTTCCAGACGTTTACCGGATGACCAAGAGATGACCAGGGTGACGAGGAAGGCGAGGATTGGAGGAGGGGCCTGGATGAGGTATGTTGTAGTACCAGAGAATCCAAGTGTAGCGACGATTGAAGGGAAGAAGTCCTTGTAGGACTGTCCGATGATGAGGCAGAAGTGAATAGCGGCGAAGAGATGCGCAAAGGGGTCCTTCATACACATCCAGAAACCATCCCAGTAGCCACCAGTGTCATCCTCAGAAAGACCACCAGCTGAGACAGCCTGTCGGTACTGGGCCATCTGGGCCTCCTCTTCGGTGATGAAGTATGTTCCAGTAGAGTCAGGGAAGTTGGGAATGAACCAGAAGCTGAAAGCAGCAACAATGATACTGACAGCTCCCTCGAGAAGAAGGAACCACTTCCAAGCTCGGAGGTTAGCCACACCCTCCATGTTGGTCAAGATGCCTGCAGCAAGAAGACCAGATAGAGCCTGTGAGATGGTGTTTCCAGCGTGCCAGATACCCATTCGAAGAGGAGACTCGTGTTTTGTGTACCAAGAGCTGGTCATCAGAGAGACAGCAGGGACGAAGGGTCCTTCAACGAAGCCAATGATGAAGCGGCAGAGGCAGAAACCCCAGCCGGCGGTCACAGCGGGCATGCAAATTGTGACGCAGGACCAGGCCATCATGCAACCGGGGAGGAGGACTCGGGGACTTCCTTTGGCGATAATAACGTTGGCGGGGATTTGAGAAATGATGTATCCGACGTAGAACATGGAGATACCGAGCGACCAGGTGACGTCCGACATGCCTAGATCCTCCTGCATACCTTGAGAAAGCAATGTTAGTTGAGTCCAGACCCAGAACAGGTGGATTGAGAGAGCTTACCAGCAAGACGGGCGTTGGAAACATTGATTCGGTCGAGGTAATTCATCAGCAACATGGCAGTAACCATAGGAAGAAACTTCCAATCGAGCTTTCGCACAAGTTTCTTCTCAAGAGCAGCGCGGTCCTCGGGACTCATATCCTTGATGAGATCATATCGCTCAAGGATCTCGTCGCGTTCAGGCGCATTTTCCTCGTATTCGACATCTCGTTTGGCGTCGAGAGAGTTGGGTTTTGATCGAACGGAGCCCGACATCTTGAGGAATTGTCAAAGGATAAGACTGAGAGGATGGTAGGAGTGGGCTGACTGAAGAAGAGAGCCTGCTGAGGAGGTTAAGAGAAGGTAGGATCAACAGTCTTTATACAACCGTGACCCTGCCATCGCCAAGGTAATGCTGTAGTAACAGTAGTCTGTTCTCACGGATCTCTCCCTGATCCGTCCTTCTCTCCCGACTCCCCCGCATCCCCGCGTTTACCAGTCTGGAGTTTCTTTTGGTTTGCGGGGTGTTAGTGTCGGATTACCCCCGTCGGACAAGATCCGCCCAATCAAACCTTGTTTGACGGACTGGGGCCGACGAAGCATGCTAAGAGAAAACAGGCCATACTAAAGCCAAAAATACAGGTCATGGGGGTTAAGCGGTTAGCGGCCTCGAAGAAGCATAGTTCTGGACAAAAGACCGAAGATGGATGGGGATCTCCGGCGGTATGAAATCCAGATATTGCTAAACCCAGTCAATTACACGGTTAAGCTTAAATCTTGACTCGTACGTACCTCAAGACTACCCTGTCCTTCCATGATCTTTGTAGACAGGGACAGTAAGAATTGCTGGAATACGCTTAGACCCGAGAAACGTGTTGAGCATTGTGTTAGTAACACTGATGCTTTGCTGACTACTTCAAACGTCTGCGCGAATCCTTGCTGGTTTGGCTGTGAGAGGCAGACATATGCTACCGCCGCAGCCAAGATATTGTATGCATCTAGGAAGGATACTGTTCGGGACTTGGTGTATTGTGACTCGATTAAGCGCTTGCAGGATGTTATTGTGTCGGCTTCGATCTCCGGAGAATCGCCGAGGGTGGTGGATGGTGGGTTGACTATTAGGATCATGGCCCGACACCCTAGTTGGTCCAGGTAGTCGGGATTGTTTGTTGGTGGAAATTCGCGCCAGAAGCAGAGGTTGCTGTATGAGAATAGGGCACTGGGCTTGTCGCTTCCGCAAATGTCGGAGATGAGTTGTGCGTGGACTATTAAGTGACGGCTTAACGCGAGTTTATTGCGTACTTGTGCGGGGAGGCCTGATTCGTCGTCGTTTACTGGAGGTTCAGGAATCTGGAAAGGTGTTAGTAGTGTCGGAGAAAGTCCCAGTGTCTTCACTTACAGAGACAGCAATATCATCGTCTGTAATGCTGAATGGACGGCCCATAGATGATGCCAAGGACCTAAGAAGGTTAGCCAAAACCCTGCAGAGGTTGTAAAGACACCCACCGATCCATTAGATACACACTCCAGAACAGCCACTCAACCCGATAAGTACTATCCACACCAAGTCTCTCCTGCGGAATAACAGTCTTATGCAACCCAGCAGCAATACAATTCGTCATAATAAATCCCATAAGATGCCACGTCGACCCACCAGCCGGATTAAATATAGAAAACACCGCTAACAAAAGCATGCAATGCAGCGTATCCAGCGGCTCCTGGGAGTGGAGTATCGTGGGGAGTAGCTTCACAGCTGCAGTATGGAGATTTGTAGCCAGGGCTGAGAAGCGACTTGTTTCTGGCGACATGCTTATTCCGATCGCGATTGCCATGTATGCATTGAAGCGAGGAAGGGCGGCTTTGTCGGTGGAGTCGACGACTGTGTCGTATTGTTCCATCAGACGACGTTCGTCTATGTAGGGGAGCCAGACACTCCAATCGAGGAAGCGTTGGAGGTGGGGCATTGTTATGTCGCGTGTGAAGGGGATTATTTGGTCTGTTCCTAGAGACATGTGGTGTGAAGTTGAGGCTGTGGATGGATCGCGACCGTCTACGGCCAAAGCTGCTGCGATGGACTCGATTATCGCGAGTTTATGGGGTTCATTGCCTGTATTGGCTCGAGACTCTGCCATAGCCTTGTTGGAGAGAAGACCAATTGCACTCATGGTGTCTTCAACAGTTGATTGCTCGTCTCCATTTTGCACAGCTGGACCTGAGCTTGGAAGAACAGGTATGTATATTTCAGTAGAGCGACGTCTCTTGCCAGTGATGGGTGAGATGACATCCGAAGCACCAAAGGAACGTCGTGCTTGAACATGTTGTTGTTCAGCGATCTTGACTTTTTGTTCAAGCTCAGCGACGCGACGTCTGAGTGACTCAACATAGCCGTTGACTCTAGCGTGAGTCAGACCTGCGTCTTCGGCGTTGAAGTCGAATTGCTGGGACCTTGCAATGCAGTCGACGCCAAGATCGGCACAGGATGTGCACGCAGGGCGTAATCTGTCACACTGTGATTATCAGCCAATTGTCAACACGCAGATTCCAGCTTGCCAAGACATGGAACATAATGATCCGACGGCAGTTTAGGCGAATCATTTCCGTCACCCGAAAGTTAGGCATCGGACTCACTTTTTGCTTCCTCTTGAAACACCGTTCGCAAGCCAAGGGTGCTCGGCCGTTCTTCTGCAGCGGCACAGGTTGACTAGGGCTCCGTGCAGGGTCTGAGACGCGGGGAATGTCACGCCAATCAGTTGTTGTCATGTTGGAAGTTGGAAGGCTGATCTTGGGTAGGAAGAGACGGAGAGAGTCCGAGGGGAAATCTGGGGATGATGCAGATTTAATCGGACTTGTTCCTATAGGGTCACGTGGGGTTAAGAACAGGTTAGCGGCAGGCAGTTTATGGGGTAACAGACTAGGGCCCCAGGTTCTCGCTTCAACACGGACCAACGAATGACCAATATTAACTATTTCGAGTGAAATCTATGCTAAACAATTTAATTTACGGATACTGTGGTTTATGCTGCCACTGGGATACCGTTGCTAACCCCATTCGTCACTCCGTTGGTGACTCCATTTGTAGCCCCATTCGTGGCGTGCCCATTTGTACCGTTAACAGCCTTAGCAGGGGCACCATTTGTTTGAGCAGCCTTGACAGACTCGTTAAGAGCCGCCATCTCAGCACCTCGCTTAGTAGCAGCACCCATAAGAAGAGGTCCATCAGTAGCAGCCATAACCCATCTAGCACCCATCTTGCAGAACTTCTCCACAAGATCAAGTCTAGCATGAAGACCTCCAACACCAAGCCACTTGCCATGCTTCTTACAAGCCGCAAGAGTACGCTCATAAGCCTCAGTCAAACGAGGGTTCTCATAATCTCCAGGGATGCCCATCTCAGCAGTAAGATCATTTGTACCAATGAGAAGTGAGTCAACACCAGGCAGAGCAGCAATCTCATCAACAAGCTCCAACGCCTCAAGCGTCTCGATCATGGGGATGACGAGAGTGGCGTCGTTGGTGACGGGGTTGGAGAGCTTTGCGGGGATGCTGCGGAATTGATGATGGGGAAGACCGTTCGTGGAGGAGCGGAAGCCGATGGGTTGGAATTTGGCTGCGTTGACGACGTCTTGTGCGTCTTGAACAGAGCGAATGTGGGGGACTACAACGCCTAGAGCGCCGCCGTCGAGGACTCTTGAGACGTAGCAGGGGTCTTTGCTGGGGACGCGGACGATGGGGGAGATGCCTGCGTAGAGAGCGGCGACGCAGAGTTGAGAAGTGGATTCAAGATCCAGTGAGCTGTGCTCTGTCTCGATGAATAGTCTGGGTAGATTAGTTTTGTGTATTCGTTTGGAGAATTGATGGGAGCTTACCCGTCGAAGCCAGCTGTCTTGGCCATGCCGACAATCTCAATAGACTTGCAGAGCTTGATGGACATGGTGTAGGCCACCTCATCTCTAGCCATCTTCTCTTTCAGGCTGTGTGGGATCGGGGCAAGAGACATGATGGCTGATGAATAAAGGTGAAAGGGTAGTTGTGGTTGAGGATCTAGTGATTGTTTGTGGTGTTGATGCTGATGAAAACGAATTTGGCAAGGTGATTCTGTGGTATTAATATACAACTCTAAAACAATTAAAGAAAGAGAGAAGAGTCACAAACTGTTATCGTCCGTAGATTTCTCCACGTCCGATCTCAAGTCCCCCGACAGTCCCCTCCAGCTTGGGGGATGGATTAAAGCCGAACCCCAGAGCCGAGGGGATCGTGGGGTTCGGAGTGGGGCCGCCCATCACCACCGGACATTCTCCGTTACATTGATACTACCCGCGCATTGTCCTCTAAGACTTAGGCTGTCAGAATAAAGTGGCCTAAATCTGGTCTAAGTTAATCACATTATTTCGTCTCTTACGCTCGGCGGGCAATTCTTCTGCCACCCTCAAGACTGACTACCCGCGGGACTGAAGGGACGATCATTATCGGAGGATAATCGGTGGTATTCCGACTCATCTTTGACTCATCTCGATTTATTGCAGAGGACAGTTACTTAAAAATTCAAATCATCAACTCCAACATTCACCCCTCACAAACCATCATCTTCAATCCCATCCATCTCCACCTTCACAATGGCTCCAGGCATCGTATCATCAACTCCCCCAGACACTTCCGTCTCCTCCTCAGACAAGCCAACAGTCTACCTGTTGGATACCTTCCACCCCAATGTCATCGCCTACGCAAAGGAAAACTTTGACGCTGTCACAATAGATGACCCTCGTCACAGCCAATGGCGCGAAGCCCGCTACCTCCTCGTCAGAGCATCCCGCTTGACAGCAGCGGACATCAAGTCCTGTCCCAACTTGATTGCTATTGGCAAGCAGGGCGTTGGTATCGATAAGATTGACGCTGAGGCTTGTGCTGCGCGAGGAATCAAGATTTTCAACACTCCTGGTGTTAACGCCCGTGCTGTTGCCGAGCTTGTTCTGACGCTGGCCACTTCTTCTGCTCGTCAAGTCGGTTCTATCGTCGCTAAGCAGTCTTCTGGCATTCTTTGCCCCAAGGAGAAGTGCTCTGGCTTGATTCTGCATCAGAAGACCATCGGTATTCTGGGTATGGGCAACATTGGCAAGTGTGTCGCCAAGATCTTCCGTGGCGCATTCGAAGCGGATGTCATCGCATATGATCCCTTCCTCCCGGCAGATGCCTGGGCAGATATTCCCCACACACGCGCATCTTCCGTGGCAGAAGTCCTAGAATCATCAGACGTCATTACCGTTCACATGCCCCTCACACCCGAGACAAGAAACCTCATCAGCTACGAGGAAATGAAGCGCATGAAGAAGACGGCCATCATCATCAATACGGCTCGTGGAGGCATTGTCAATGAAACCTCATTACAGCGCGCTTTGGATGAGGGTCTTATCTGGGGTGCTGGTCTGGATTGTCATGAGGAGGAACCACCCAGTTATGAGAAGTACCATTCTCTTTGGGGGAGTGGTGTTGTTAGCACGCCACATATTGGAGCTGCTACTGCTGAGACGCAGATGCAAACCGGTATGGCAGCAGCCAGGTATTTGTTAGAGTTTGCGTTGAGCAACTAGGAAGATAGACCTTTAATTATAAGCAACAAATTGACATTTCATTCTAAAAATCGAAACCTTCCCATACACCAGGATTGCTAGGATCGCCATAGACGTAATGACCCAAGGCAGATTCCATATTCCAGAGTGAATCGTAGTTTAGCAATGCCCAGTTGATACCTGTTCCATCTTGATACTCCGAGCCGATGTCGTTCTCATCTGGCATTGAATCGAATTGATTCACAGGGCCCAGAATATCAGGACGGTTGAGACCCTGTTCAAAGAATTGACTGTTGGCTGTAAAATCGCTCATATCAGCAGGTAAAGGCCCTGCGACCAGATTCTGAGGAAAGTCGCCTTCTGTAAAGTTCCCAACCTCATTCGGAATCGTGATTGATGCATCTGCTGGGAGACTCATCGGCGGCTCCCTAATATTTGGCCATAGCCTTTGCGAATGATCTCTAAGGAGCGCCTCGAAGACTGCAACGTAGTTTTTTGCATCGGGAAGTTGCAGAGTGACACTCCTCAATAGCTCTTGGCACCGTTGTAGCCCCTCATGTGACGCTCGCAGATCTTCCGGTGAGATCTGCTTCGACACAGACGTGCAGTACATTACCGATAGACCCGCCGTAAATAGCATGTGGAAGTAACTTCGAGTATGCGTTATCATCTTTTCTTTCTTCTGACAGAGATGATGATACCGATTAATCGTCTCTAAAGCAGACCTCAGAAAAACAGTAAGGATCTCCTTCGGGGGTGATCCGTTAACCTTTGGCACAAGGTCGATAGCCCTTCGAAGCACCGAGAGTCGTTCTCGAGCCAGGAGATGATCATACCACTCCTGCATCTCATAAAGACAACTAGGCTCCTGAATAATAGGCGTACTACTCCGCCACTCTTGCAACTCTTTGAGTAACTTAGTCATGACAACGTGTACATGTCCCGCCAGAGTACGTTTCGGCGAAGACTCAACGATCTTCCTTCTTAGTTTCGAAAACTCCGTCTGAATATGGGAAGATATCTGCCTGAGTCGCACAGAGACGAAGAATACGGTCATCTCGTTCTGAACATTCGGCTCGCGGTTGAAATTGAACGAATCAAGGCTCTGAACTTGACTATTTGCTGCTTCAAGTTCTTCGTCGCTTGCTTCGACTGGGAATTTGGTGCTTATGTCATTGTCGTCGATCAAAAAGGGACGGTCGAGAGTTGTAGAGCTGTAGCGATCTATAAGGTAGAATTGCCAGAATATGCGGCGGCGGAGTTGCGTTTGGAGGAGGTCGTTGGGGATGTGTGGGTTGGAGTGGAGGCCTAGTTCTATGCAGAGGCGACCGCAGAGTCTTACTACGTCCCAGATCGATGTACCTACAGAACGTCAGTCAATGGCTATTGTCATGTGGGGTGAAACATACCGATCGGGTGATAGATGCCAAATCTACATATTAACAACAGATCTTGAACAGAGTCTAAGCCTCTTGTCAGGAACTCAGTTCCAAGATATTGCAACGCGGCGTTATAGTATGCTTCTGGATGTCGATTATGCAGTCTGTTCCGATAAGGTAGAACGGCACCAATAGCACAGATCATAAAAGCTCTGAATAGATCATGATTTGTTACTTGACCAGAGGTGTTCGGACTGCTGAATAGACGGTGATGTAGGGCCCAGATACTTCTACGAAGGAGGAATGGGTTCTGTATATGTGCCCAGCTCAGACTGGAACAAGTCAGCAGTGAAAATGGACCGAAGTCGTTGTAAGACTAACTATTTCTCGAAAAGCATTTGTGTCTCAGCTGCGGAAGGTAACGAGCATGGCGCTATGGAGACCTCACCAGCACCTGGGGCATCCGCCAGTGTTCTCAGCAAAGTCGCATGAGACTTTCTCCAATTCGCATCAGCAAATAAATGCGCAATGAAGCTAAATAAATCAGTCAACGTGTTAAACCTCAACGGTTTCATAAACATACCTTATACTGGCGCCTTCTCTCGTCGCAGGTGAAGATGCTGCTATCGATCTCGTGTGTCGATCATCCGGGCTGGTCGTATCCACAGTACTAGGATCGTGCGCTGCTGCACTGGCTTCTAATTCCGCGAGTCTTTGAGATAAAGCCTGTTCTTTCTTCTCCAATTCATCAATCATCCTGACTCTATTAGCGCAATGTGACCATTGTGGACATAAATTCTTACGCTCGTGACAATTGACCATTTCCATCAGCATCCGTATTTATGACAAGACATTCCAGTCCATTTCTCTCACAAGGTGAACAACTCGGTCTGTTATTATCGCACTAAAGCCAATCAGCCCCACTGAGTAAACACCGAAAGGACAATGTTGAGTAACCTTTGTCTTCCTCTGTGCACAGGCTTGGCAGGCTGGTAGTCTCGGTAGACGTGAAGATACTGGAGGACTCATTTCAGCGTATTTCATTGGCCAGGAGAAATTCCGGGGGGCTCGCAACGGGAATCTGGGGAGATGGCTAGTTATGTATTCTCCAACGGATGTGACGTGGGTCGTGAGAGTATCACGTGTTTAACCCCGCAAGTTGTGAAGAACTTGTTGCTCTTAATTGAGACTAGAGGGAGAGTAGACTCGAGTTAGGGCGAAAGAAACAAATGCCCTACGGCTTGGCGTGAGGTGGTCGAGTTATTTGGTCTCTTGTGTATCAGCACTCAGCAGTCAAGCTCATCATCAACACTGTGAAGATGGTCAAGAGGGAGAGGTTTAAAATGAACTGTTCAGATGATGTTCATTTATCAACTAAACTATCATGGTGTCAACTTAGTTCATAACTACTCCCCTCATTCAATTCATCATACAACTAATTGTCCCTCTAGTAGCGATTCTCAACATGTTTAGAAACAACAGACTCCTGATCCTTCATCTCCGGCTCAATAATTTCCCGGGCAGCAGGCTTCAGGTCATCAGCAGTGGGATAAGCAATCTTGTGAACGGTGTACCAAGGTCTCTCAAACAACTTATCCATGCTCTCCAGAGATCGTCCAGAAGTCTCAGGCATGGCAAAGTAAACGTAGACCAGCGAACAAGTGCAGATGCTGAGGAAGAACATGAAAGCGCCATATCGCTCAGTAGCAGCCAGAAGAGAAGGCATGGCGCGAGAGCAGCCAAAGTACATGGCCCAATGGACAGCCATGAGGATGGACACGTTAATGGAGCGGATTCGAATGGGGAAGACCTCGGCGGATACGAGGTAGGGAATGGAGAACCAGCCGATGGACCAAGCGATAGCGTGGATGTAAATAGCTGCGATGGCAGCGCGACTAGCACCCATGGCAGAAGAGCTGGCCTCAATTTCCTCAGTTGTCCATCCATTGGTGACCTTGAGATAAGCACCGACGAAAGCCAAAGTGAAGATCTGCATGGTGATACCAGTCATAAGAGATCGACGACGGCCGATAAAGTCGATGACGAAGACAGAGAAGATAAGAACCGAGACAAACTTGAGAATGGCGTAGCATCCAGTCGCAAGGAAACGAGCCTCAGTACCCTCAATGCCGAGATATCCAAAGATAGTAGGACTGTACTGCGTAATAGCATTGGCACCAGACCACTGGCCAAAAACATGACAAGCAAACATAAGCGTAAACCTCCTCCTGTTGCTAATATCCGCAAAGGTCTCCTTGATGAGATCCCAAGTATTAGCACCAGCCACAATCTCAATCTCATGATTAAGCTGCGCCTCAATGCCCTGAAACTCAGACTGAACGTAAGGATGATCCTCGGGAAGACCTCTGAAGCGGGAGAGTACGGCGAGGGCTTCAGTGTTTTTGTTCTGGCTGAGCAGGAAGCGGGGGGTTTCGGGGGTGAAGAACGTGCCGACGCCCCAGATTAGGGCGGGGATGAGTTGCAGGGCCGTGGGGAGTTGCCATTGGAGGTTTGTGCCGGCGTGGTATTTTGTTACGCCGTAGTTGAAGAAGAAGCCGAAGACGACGCCGAGTTGTTGACAGCAGGTGTATTGGAGGGTCAAGAGACCACGAATAGGTTGGGGAGAGATCTAACACATTCAGTCAGTATAGGTATTAGTGTAGGCTTGAAGCATTGACTTACCTCTGCGATGTAAACCGAGGGCAAGACGGTAGTAGCACCAATACCAATACCCGAAATAACACGAGTAGCGTATAGTACTCCCAGGTTACCATTGCTGAAGGTCTGGCCGAAAATACCAGCCATGTAGACCACAGTAAAGAACTGGAACGTCCTTGTTCGACCAAGTCTCTGAGTCAACCACACACAGCCCAGACAGCCAAAGACTGCACCGGCTGTAGCGATGGCGACGATCCAGCCTTTTGTGTTGGCGTATTCGTGGTCGGTTTGGTTATCGATTCCGAAGCGTTCTTTGAAGATTTCCATGATGACGAGGGATGCGATGTTGCCTGGAAGTGAGTTAGTTATTTGTGATGGGTTAGGATTGAGAGGGAGTGTGTATACCTTCATCGAAGCCCTTGGCGACACCTGAGAAACTCCAGATGCATGTACATGCTAGGAGATACCAGTTGAAGATTTCTTTGGGACTGTCTTTGATGGCCCTCCTTGTGGCCTTGATCATATTTGGTCTCGCCATATTGAAGAGAAGTCTCGCCACTGAGGAAGGAAGAAAGTTGATGCTCTGAACAAGAAATGTTGAACCTGGCTAGAGTCCTGAGCCTGAAGAAACAAAATTGCCAAGGAGACGAAGCAGCAATATATCGTGTCCCAACGGCACTTCCCAAAACGTAGGATTATTCCCGTGTCTCTCCAACAAGAACCTTGCCAAGGACGTGGAGAAAATCTTGACCTTTGCAGGAAAGAAAAAAGGCGGGGATGGCCGATAATCTCTGTTGTTCCCCGAGTTCCCCAGGTTCAAGGAGTGGATCCCCGGTCTAGCGTGGAGTCAAAAACGGTTGTTATCGGGGTATCTCCTAGTGCTGTCGGACGAATTCCAGGTGCCACCTTTGAGGGGTTTACCTTGTATTTCCCCTCGTGATGAAGCCCGGACCAAGGTGACGAGTCAAGAGGGAGGTTACAATGCTCAAGCGAGGGCGCACTGATGGGGAAATGGGCTGGGGAAAAACACCGCTGGGTTATGTTCGGCGAATTGTGCAGTTGTAACCATAACAGGATATACAGACGCGCAACGGATGCCGATATCCGGAGACGTTGGGGATCAGCTTGTTGTTGTGAGGAGAATGTGGATGTTGTTCATGACACTTTCGGAGATGTCTTGGCTGTCGGCAGTAGAGATGGGATCCTCTTAGCGTAGGGTCACGAAGTCTTCTACCTAGGACAATGGCCGAAATGGGCCTAAATTAATTTTCCTGATGTGCTCTGTATGTCACTGTGTGTTTGGAGATACCCTGGGTCGGCGGGAGTTGTACGCGACGCGAAGTTTTGACATGACGAGCATGAGATCTATGGAGCTTGAGCACTGGAGATCATCATGCATTTCCTCTAGAACGCCATACAATAACACAAAAACGAAGTAATTGATCGCATTTGAGTCTTGGTCACATAATCTCAACTTGTATTTGACTAACTCATGCTTCAGCCTTCTTCTGTTTCAGTGTCGGCGCAGCCACCGCCCCGCGACAATGCCACTCAACAGTCTGAACATTCCCCTCCAAACTATCCGTAATATACAACGTCTTATGCTCGTTCCCACCAAAACAACAATTCGTAAAATTAATACCTTCAGAACCACTCACAATTCTCGCCTTGGGCACACCATGCGTATCAACCACAAACACACTTCCAAGACTAGGATGACAAATAAACAAGTTCCCTTCCTCATCAAGACATAACCCATCAGGGCCAGCGTTACCGAAGGACTGGAAGAATACACCAGCTTTGGAGGTTGTGCCGTCGGCGTGCAAGGGGAGACGCCATACTTGGTTTGCGCGGGTCATGGCGACGTAGAGGAAGCGCTCGTCGCGGGAGAGGACGAGACCGTTTGGTGAAGGACCGTTGTCAAGAAGTGTGTCGAGGCGTCCATCTGGTGATAAGCGGTAGACTCGCCCTGTTGGGTCTGTCATGCCGGTTTGGCCTTGATCTGTAAAGTACAAGTTTCCTTTAGAGTCGACGATGAGATCATTTGGACCCTTGAATCTTTCGAGGTTTTTTCTCGTGAGATGAGGTCCTATCTTCCCAGTCTCTGGATTGTATGAGAGGATTCCCTGCACCGTATTAGTCAATCTTGTAAATAAGAAGCAATATCGAGTAGTGTCACCTGTTTATAATCCGCAACTAATAAATCTCCATCCGCAGTCCCAACAATCCCATTTGGCTCACCATCCCACTGACAAGCAACCTCAACATTCTTATCCTTATCAATCCTCAAAATACGCCCATAAGGAATATCAACAATATACAAATTCCCAGCACTGTCAAAAACAGGTCCTTCAAGGAAGATGTGCTTGAACGAACCCGCGAAACCTCCGCGCCATTCTGATTCTTGGCCGATACAGCGTTTGTCGTCTGGGATGCGAAGCCAGACGTTTGCTTTAATGACGGGAGGTGGCGGGTAGAAATTCATGATGTTTCTGTCTTGGGAGGCTGGTGGTGCGCTTGGGCTTGGCTTGGAGGCAGTTGGTGTTTTATGCTATGCAAGGTCTGTGCTTATGATACTCTGGCGGAAGAAATCCGATGCTTTGCGACAAGGCGGGGTTGATTCGAGTGTCATCATTGGGTGATAAACTCGCTTGCTTGTCTCAGCGTTCGTGAGCTTTGATTGGATGTCTACCGAACTGACGAGATCCGTGACCCGACGGAGAAGCATGGTTACCGACTCGTATTTGCACTAGACACCAGCTTTCATGACTCATGTCCATCTGCGCTGACACTGTAGGGTAAGGAATGGACATTTAATTTGGGTGCTCTAGAAAGCAGCACTCTGCAGTGAAAAGAGTAGTAAAAGAATTGGGAAGAAGCTTATCTGTTGCTCAAGCTTAAGTAGTAGTTAAATCAGTGGTCCTGGACTTTTGCACCATCGATTGTCATGTAGTAGCGTCGTACATCACCCGGATCATTGTCGAAAAATGCATGCAAAACGGCACAACTACCACCTCAACCAGATAAGATGCAAATAATCCACAAACAACTTCAATCCTTTACCCCCATTCTCTCAGTGTATCCTGAAGCGCATGATACCATCAGATCCAGCACAGAATGTCAATATCTCATAAGCTTTTGCATCTCTGCGTGGGAAGATTCGAAAAGTCTCACTGACGTCAGAAGTTTATCTTCAGTGATCCATCTTTCCCGACCAATCACTAGAGCTCAGTCGGCTTTAAATTACCCCGACTCTCCAACCACCCATGAAAATGCTTCTATTTTTACCTCTCGCGCGTTGAAACGCGTCGCGATAACTTACCTACCAGAAATGATTTGCGAGATGACCTCATTATTGTTAATCTAACCTTACCTTTTAACAAAATGCAACCTGATGAGAGTCAGCCGACTACGGAGTACCGTACCTGCATTCAGTTTTGAATCCTTCTACGACGATTGCTGACATGCAACCACTACACAAGCCAATCACACGCGTTTCTACAAGAATCGCGTTAACTACGTTAAACTTCATGGCTTGATTTGTAATGCCTGCGAGCAACTATTTGCGAGGAGTCATGACGGTTGAGATGCACCGACGGAGTTGATTGGTAACTACGTGTTGCGTTCGTAATCGTATAGAGTGAAGTACATATTCATAGCCACTGCTGTGAGATTCAGAGATGTTATACTCACATCTCTATTCTCAATTAACGTCGCATCAATTACGAATTTGACATCATGGGAAATATCTCTGAACCAAATACTGCTTCATTGCTCCCAAACAAGCAAGGCACTCTCACTCTTGATGAACGCCCCATCCCCTCACCTGGCCGTGGCGAACTCCTCGTCCGCAATGAATTTGTTGCTGCCAACCCCTCAGACTGGAAAGTCCAATCATTTGGAGTTTTAATCGAAGAATTCCCAGGTGTACTTGGCAGCGAACTCGCTGGCACAGTCATCTCAGTCGGACCTGGGGTCACACGCTTCAAGCCAGGCGATCGCGTGACGGGCTTTGCCACTGGAGTAATCTACCCTAATAGCGACAAGGCAGCGTTCCAGAAGTATACTATCATGGATGAGGTCGCGACTTCTCACCTGCCTGATAGTATTTCATTTGAGGAAGGTGTTGTGTTTCCCGTTGGTATGATCACTTCATCTATTGCGCTTTTTGATAGTATGGGGCTGCTGAGGAGGAAGATACGCCATGAGGAACGTGGTGCTATCTTCATATGGAGCGGTGCTTCATCAACTGCGATTTCGGCACTTCAAATTGCCCGATCAATGGGATGGTCTGTATATGTGGCTGCGAGCCCAAAGCATCACGAATGGTTGAAGAGCTTGGGTGCGGCAGAGGCTTGGGACTATCGCGACCCGGATGTTGCGAGGAAACTGAACCAAGCTGTTGAAGCGGCAGGACTAAAGATTCGAGGCGTTCTCGATGCCCGATCTGATGAGTCTTCGTTCAATTCCATCGCGGACATACTCAACACAGTCGACTCTTCACAGGGAATCAAGCTCAGCACGCTATTCCCATTTCAAAGCGACAAGGCCTTGCCCAGTGGAGTTGAAGTTATTCACACGGACTGCTCGCGATTCACTGAACAATATCCCGACATTACGAAGTGGCTCTTCGAAGGATGGCTTTACGAGAATCTCCAAGATGGGGCTCTCAAAATCGCCCCAAGACCTCACGTCATTGAAGGTGGCTTGGGAGCAGCGCAGAAGATGCTTGACATCCTCAAAGCTGGTGCAAGTGGCGAAAAGTTCATACTCAAAGTGTAAACTATAGTAGACTCTGTTAAGATAACATCGGCAAAGTTACTCTATACTACAAGCTTATCGAATAAACTATTGTTTTAGCTTGCAATTGACTTTATTCACTCCCAAACCCTTACCGTATCATCAACCATATCAATTCTCAATTATCATAGTTAGGAGAATAACTCTAGCCGCCAAAAGCAACTTTGCGATGCTACACTGCCTTTCCAGAAGACGATCCCCTGTGTGGATCATATCTGAAGATCCAGTCGCATTTCTTCCCAGTGTTGCATTCTTCATAGCCTCGCAAGCTCCTTGCCGATATCAGACATGTGATAAGAAAACCTCGGCGGTGACACCATGAAACAATCAAGACCCCCTGCCTGTCAGATCTCTGAAGCGACAAGGAGGTTCCATGTCGCAGCCTTCAAACAAGGCGCTATGAGCGCTATGCGCGCTATGACAAATCCCGAACAGACAATGTCAAAAACTAAGACAAACTAAACAGTGATTGGGTTATTAAAGTTTCTTTTTACTTTATTCTTTATGGTTCCCGAGGTTGGTTTTCGAGCTTATGAAACGGGGCTTTAGCGTAAGGTTTCAGCACTAACAACTGAAGCGAGGGTTGTAAGATCGACCGGTAAGCGCCGAGTTGGGGGAGACCAGGGTGTTCGGTAACGTTGTGATCCGAGAGATGTTAAACTGGGATCTAAGCGTTTTTTTCTTCATCGTGCGGAAATAGAATATGTTTTTGTCGGGGATTGCCACGAAACGCTGGGCACTGCCTGTGAACCCAACCTATCGCGTATCGCAGCTTATCAGATAACTGCAAACAGTGGAGCTGGGGTTGGAGTCCAGACAGATGATCAGCCAGATTCAGGTCAATCAATCGAGAATGTTGACTGCTATGGATGTTGTTGCCACAACTTAGATAGAGTAGATTAAGTTTTCGCATTCCTATTTACTTTTAACATTCATGGATAGATTGCCAGGCATAGAAGGTATGACGGATATGTAGAATGTACTGCAGACTTAATCTTTGTGGCTCTGTCACTTGCCTGTGTCTTAGTGATAGTGTCACTGTCAAATGATGATATAGCTTAGCCAAGTCCAGTAAGATCATATCTTCAACTGCGCCTCTGCCAAGGTCTCTCAGTAAAGTTTCACCACTAAAAATACCAATAATCAACGGGAATACCGAAAGAAAGAAGCTATACGTCGATCATACAGCACAATTCAGCCCTCACGAGAGGCCTTCCAAATACCGACAGCAGCACAGCCACAGCTGTTTCTCTGCAGATCTGACGATCCAATCGCAACAGATAAATTAGCCAAGCATGTTAGAGTTCGCGTTTCGGATCCGAGAGTTGTGAGATCCACCACGGCTTGGGTGGTCTGAGCGAAACGTGAAACACCACAACATGGGGCATCTAGAAACTTCAAACTTGGAGATTTGGAAACTTCAAACGTAGATACAGAAAAAAGAGGTGGCTATGATGTCGCAGGCTAAGAAACAGAAACGAGAATCTGTGCGCTGATATTGATTTGAGGTGTGATACTGGCCAAGATGTTTGAGAGATCAATGGGTTGGGAGGCTGAGTGACAGTATCATAAGGCGATAAACGATCAACATCTCAGTCCAAAAGTCTATATAAGACTCTTGATTCTCTGTCTGGATAACTTCTCATCAACCAACAATCATCTCATCTCTTCTACCATCTTCTCTTTTACCTTCTCAGCCCTGGTGGCCTATTTCAATACTCAACAACTTTAATCTTTCCTACCTCTCTACTCTCACTAAGATACCCAATTTCTTTTACTTTTACCTCAACAAAAAAACATATTCAACATGCATTTCTACGCTCTTATCCCCGCTTTCATCGCCACCGCTTCTGCTCACGGAGTAGTCGTCTCAGTTGAGGGTGCCAACGGTGTCTCCATGCCTGGTCTCACCATCGCTGATGGCACTCCTCGTGACTGCTCCAGCAACGGCTGCGGTTCCCAGGCCGACACCGCCATTATTCGTGACCGCGAGCTCGGAACCGACCGCGCCAGCGCCCTCGGCAGGACCCAGGGTAACGGCCCCGTTGACGCCTCCGTCATGATCGCCAACTTCATGGGCGGTGCCGGTGCCAACAACGTTCCCACAAACAATGGCTCTGACGCCAGTGTCGGTGTTGAGGATGACATTTCTGGCCTTCAGGGTGGCCGCAACAACAACAACAACAAGCAGAAGCGTCAGCGAGGTGGTCTCCTCGGTGGCCTTCTCGGTGGTCTTGGTGGTGGTCTTGGTGGTGGTCTTGGAGGCGGTGCTGGTGGTGAGAAGGCCGACAAGCCTAACGAGGCTAGTGTTGCTGCTACCGCTGGTGATGGAGCTACCAATGGTCTTCCCACCTGTTCCAACAACGGTGAAATCACCATGACCTACCGCCAAATCAACCAAGACGGTGCCGGTCCCATGACAGCTGACATCGACGCCACATCCGGCGGCACCGACCCCGCCGCCTTCCAGTCCGCCGAAGTCGTCCAAGATGTTCCCGGTGTTGGCTTCGGTGGTCTCTCTCTCGCTACCAACACTGACTTCCCTCTCACTGTCAAGATGCCTCAGGGTATGACTTGCGAGGGATCTGTTGGTGGAGCTGACAATGTTTGCATCGTCCGTGTTCGCAACAGTGCCGCTGCTGGACCTTTCGGTGGTTCTGGTGCCTTCACTCAGTCTGCTTCTGCTCGCAAGCGTGCTATTGCTTTCCGCCTTAAGAAGCGCATGGAGATCTACCGCCACTAAGCGATTGATCTGATGGATTGGATGGAATGAGTTGGTGGATTGTATAGATAGATGATAGATGAGAATGCTTTCCTGGAGGAAGTAAATGAATACAAATGTTTATGAAATATTCTTGTTTTACCGTATTCGAACCTTTATGTTCCGCATAGCATGAGTCAATCTACCTGGAAAGGCATCATGCGACAAAACATTACTATCAAGTTTAGCAAGCCAAGAGAATAACTAATATCTCTTGGGGTGCAACGGCGAGAGGTCCTTTTGATACGAACAATTAGTAGCATTTGTTTATATCTTGGCAAAGCGCTGTCAGGTCCGTCGGGATTGGCGGTCTTTTTCCACCTTCCAATAATGGAAATATTTCTGGGGATCACCGTCCGACCTGCCCAGATAGGATGCCACCTTGAGCCGAGCTTACTTACCCCTCTCTTGGAACTTCTAGCGGGACGAAGGAATGTTATCAATTAAGCTTAAATCATAGCTGAAGCCAAATGGATCCCTCATTCATATAGTTATCCCTTCAATTGAGAGTTTCTCCAATGGTAGTGGCTGTTCCTTTGCGGTGATTATGAGTCCTTTGTATGAACCAATTGACTTGGACCTCATCTCATCTCACCACACCATCAACCACGCGGGGAACCTCTCAACGCCCAGCGTTCCTGCATGTTCCCAGGAACAAGTGCTGACCAACTTCGAGCATGTTTATCTCAATGTTTCTTTAAATCCTCCACTAGTTGACAAGAATTCATCCAAGCCCCGGCTTGGGTTACATCCCAATTGCCTCTTCAGCTTCCTGATGTGGAGTAGACGGACTTGGCACTCCAATCGCTTTCCAAAATGACCGTGCAAATGGCCTCTCAATTGACCCGTAAGAGCGGTCTAACCAACCACCGAAGGCATGGCAGTAAATTTGATAGTAGTCGAACTTTTGATAAGCGAAGATCCCCGCATGTTGAGATGGGTATATAAAGTGATCGTCTTGTCACTGGAGACTGGATATCCTCATCTCATCTCATCTCATCACCCTCCACCATGCGTTACTCAGTCCCTCTCATGGCGGCTCTCGCCGCCAGTGCTACAGCCACCGCTCCCCCACAGAAGCGCGCTGAGAAGCTCTTCACCCTCGAGACCGCCGCCGGTGAGACCGTCGAAGTCACCGAAGATGAAAAGTTCCAGATGATCGACGTAAGCACCCACCTCCTCCCATCCCCCATCGCCACTAACAACCCCAGGACCACATCCACTTTTTCGACATCACAGAATGGAAGGACCACAGCCCAGCATCCAGCCTCATGGCCCTCACCCCCTCCTACCCCACCAAACTCTCCCACCAATCCAACGTCGCAAAGATGGTCAGCAAAGTCAAGACCAAGACCATGGAGAAGCAACTCAAGAAATTCTCCTCCTTCCACAACCGCTACTTCAACTCTCGCTACGGTGTTGAGGCTGCGCAGTGGCTGCACAAGGAAGTTGAAAAGGTCATCAAGAAGAGCAAGCACCCTCTTGCTTCAGTCCGTCTTATCCAGCACCAGGCTTGGTCGCAACCTTCTATCGTTGTTTCTATTCCTGGAAAGGTGAGACTTAAGACTGTTGTTACTGGATCGCATCTTGATTCGGTTATTTCTAATGACCGTGGTGCGGGTCGTGCACCTGGTGCTGATGACAATGGCTCTGCATCCATTATGCTTCTCAACCTTCTTGGAGCCTTCCTCGAGGATGAGCGCATTGCCAAGGGTGATCATCTCAACACTGTTGAGTTCCACTGGTACTCTGCCGAAGAGACCGGTCTTCTCGGTTCTCAAGACATTTTCAACAGCTATTCCCGTCTCGGCATTCAAGTCGAGGCTATGCTGAACCAGGATATGGTCGGCTACAAGGGTCGCGACGGCATCGAGCGATTCGGTCTTGTCACCGATTTCACAAACGCTGCTCAGAATGACTTCCTTAAGCTTCTCATTGATGAGTATGCTGATATTTCTTACGAGGAGTCTACTTGTGGCTATGCTTGCTCTGACCACGCTTCTGCTCACCGAAATGGTTACCCTTCATCGTTCTTGTTCGAGACTCCTTTCGGAAACCACAACCCTCACATTCACACTCCTAATGATACCATGGAGTACGTTGACTTTGATCATGTTATGCAGCATGCCAAGGTTACTGCTGGTTTTGTTTACGAGTTGGCTCACAAGGACTTTACCGCGTAAGAGGAGCCAGGTCTGAGAATGATGATATGAAGAGACATACGATAGCATAGATGAGACCATGAAATTGTACAACTTTGTTGTCCACTCCTGCATCCGATCCCTTCCGTGCACTAACTGCTGTAAATTATGATTCGTCGCCACTACTTCTCCCGGACAACCTCCTTCAACTTAATCTTGAGTTCACTCTTCTCCCAGATAATATAGATCTTCTGATCATACCAATCCTTACTCTCAGGCATCAACTCAAGATCAAACTTCCAAAGCAAGCGCGTTAACAAGAGCCTCATCTCAACGTAGGCCAAACTGCGATACCATGTTAGCTCTTAAATTCTCACTATTTGATAGTAGGCTTACTTCTTGCCGAGACAGTCGCGAGGTCCCATTGAGAATGGCTGTACCACAGCTCGAGAATCGTTCGCATAAAGAGGATCATCCAACCAGCGCTCGGGAACGAACTGCTCTGGGTTTCTGAAGTTTTGAGATGACTTGTAGGCGGGTAATTGAGGAACAGAAACGGAAGTCTAGATCTAAAGTTAGAATAAGTTCAAAATGACATAATTTTAGAGCCACTAACCTTTTCCGGGATGTAGTAACCCTCCATGAATTCGCCTCCTTCGGGAGTAATTCGAGGAAGACCGGCGGCGACAGGTGGATCTAGAGTTCTCACGTCAGCACAAGATCGCAGCAATCAGAGGCATAGTCAGATATCACTTACACATTCGGAAGGTTTCAGAGAGAACCGCGAGTAAATACTTCAGTTGATCAACACGATTGGCAGTGATCTCGTCTTCGGAAGAAAAAGTCGTCCGGATCTCCTTGACAAGCTTGTCATACTTGTCACGATTGGTCAAAAGGAAGTAACTAGCACCACTGAGCAACGTAGCAGTGGTCTCACTACCAGCGATGATAAGCAGACTGGAGTTCTCGAGGATTTCAGGACGGGACATTCCTCTCTCATCGTTATATCGGAGAACATACGACATAAAGTCCTGACTGTTGGTATCCTTAGCATCGAGTCGTGCGCCAGCTGCATGCTCAGTGAATTGCCAATGCTCCTCTGTAGCCTTCTGCAACCTCTTGGGTGTCAACATAGGAATGTAGTCTCTGAGACCGAGACGGACCAGGGCCTGTGAGAAGCTGACGCTCTTCATGGTATGGAAGATTCTGCGAACCCAGGGGTGGTAGTTTCCACTTTCAAGACATCCGAAGGGCTGACCGAGAGCGAGGTGACCGATTAGGTCGAATGTAGCGAAGTTGTACCATGCAACCATGTTAACGGCCTCACCCTGTTGAGCCTTCTGAGTAAGACGTTCAATAAAGAGGTCAACGTAATGATTGATAAGCCCTTCCTGACCACGAAGAGCCTTTTGAGAAAACGCATGCGACAGAAGCTTGCGCTGACGCTTATGATCCTCATGGTTGGCGATGATCAGATTTGGAGCAGGCCGTTTCTGTCGGTAGGCGCGAAGGTCTTTCTCAAAGATCTTAGCACCGGCTGTCTTGTGGCCGTAAATGTTTTTGTAGGCGTCGGCGGTGATGAAGGAGACGTCGTTGGGAGCGTATCGAACGACAGGGCCATATTGGTCGTGCAGATCTGAGAGACGAGCGATCCATTGACCTCGAGTTATGTTCCAGAGGTAGGGAAGTTGAGCTGTGGCGTAGAGCTTTGGGCCTGGGACTTTGGAGAGGGGGTGGAAGAAGACATTGTAGATGGCGCGGATTGTTGTATAAAGAGCCAGTGCTGAAGCAAGAATTGCTAAACCACCGCTGAGTGTCAAAGTAGACACTAGATCAGAGTGAAGGACAGCCATGTTGGCGTCAAAAGATGATACCGTAAAGTGTCGAGTGTGAGAGGTTGCTGTGAATGATCTGATCGTTTGATGGTGGGACTTCAGCTTCTTAAAGCATTAATTCCTCCATAAAAGGAAACTGCATGTTGATAATGCACGGCTACATCAGGACGTTGATCCCCATCACAATGCAACAATGAAGCCACTGACCAGCGCCGCCTACGACTCCACGCGTCAGGTCCATCCTATCGTAGGCCCCAGATATCAAATTCCTGACTCGAAAACCCACAGATGGGGGCATCGTGTCGCATTGCGTACAACATCCCGCGGACTTTCCGTTTTATTGATCGCTCGGGCATATCTAACGACGCGAATTCCGTCCGCGCATCCGCGGGGTTTAACCAAGTGGATAACAGTTGTGAATGATCTGCATGAAAAAGTCTTGTCTTGACAATGCATTGACCATGTTTTACGGAGTTCGCTATGATGTAACCCTGTTTTGTCCGGCAATTCGTATCCAACATCCCTGTTAGTGCGGAACTAATGCGAGATGCCGTCGGCTCTTGATGAATTTCCCGCTGGACAAATTCAGCGAGATAACCTAGAGCGAAAACTACCCTATGAATTTCTGTCTTCAGTATTGAGTTTGGTTAAGCATGATGATGATTCATTCTAGAATTCAGACCAGGAAGAACCGTATTAACTATTTCAGTTTCGGGAATGTAAAACATAATGAGTTGACACTACATAAATAACGAAGTCACGCGACAGTTTTTTCAAGGGTGAGAGCATAGACCCGAAAAGTGCGATCAGAGGCAACGGTGGAAGTAGCCATTGAAAAAAAAATACACATTCAAGTCAAATCATTACTACCTTGGTTTTCCATTTTCGAAGGTCCTCAGGACTTTCCCTATCTCCCCCTGGTGGTCCACCAACGAGGAATATGCCAATCCGCTGGTAGAAACCTCGGTCATCCTTCTGCACCGCAAGTCCATCGTATAGAGTCTTTGCCTTGTGGTCGTGTCGCAATACCAACAAATAGGCACGGCCAGCCAAAGGCAGGGGAGTCGCCAAAGTATCAATGTGTATAACGCATGTCAGTCGTCGCCAAACCGGACTTCCAGCCCCGACCTTGTATCGATTGCGCTCTGGCCAAGTATTGGAGGAATCTCCGGTCTCTGTTGATTTTCCTTCACTTCCAGAATTTGCATCTTCAAGCTCAAGATCGCTTAGCTTAACCAGCGGTGCAGTGAATCGAAGTTCTTTATTTGTGGAGTTTAAGGGACTACCTTGATCATCAGCTGTGGGGAACGACTGGAGGTCGCTTAATAGAGAAGTGCAGGGCCCCATCCCCTCCCGGAAAGAGATTTCACCCTGTGATGACGCCCAAGACCAGGTAGGAAATGTGTTGATGCCCTCTATTGGTGTCTGTGGGACTTCTGGTCTCCAAAATAGGTGCTCAACGCAATGAGACCGGAACAACCCTGCGAAATATTCAAGCCCATGGCGTTCGGACAGTTTCGTTGCTATCCCCCGAATGGCTGCAAGCCTATCAGTAGAAAATGATAGGTCCATCTGAACAAACTGAGCGACTAAAGATGTCCAGGTCTTACCCACCATGTCACTTTGGTTGCACTGCAGTATCTGACATATACCTTCCGTATGCTTGTCTTCAAAGCCAAGGTCGAGTATACAGTCCTTTGTATGTCGAGTCTTGGGATAATAGGGCCGCTCGCGAAAGGATTCCGGAGTTTCTCCCTGGAATCCACCCTGACCTTCCCAGAAGAATCCTTGTGAGCATTGCCAAATCAGTCCATTGGACGTCCAGTGAAGGACACGAGGAGACAAAAGCCATTCTTGGAGACACCAACCCCTGCTAAGTAGCGAGCTTCGGAAACGCCTCCTAACGGCATGCGGCGACAGGAAAAAGACGCCTCCTGGGCTATGCCACTTTTTGTAACTGTATCTCGCTACTTGCCTTTCGGTGAGGAACCCTTCTGAGCTATCCTTTGCACTTGCTGCTGCGATGCAGCAGAGGGCGTTTGAATAGTAAGCTGCCATGTTCATCGACTCTTTTTCCCAGTCGGCTTTCACAACGTCCTCTTGCCGTGAGCCGAGATTTCTATCAGCTTGGATAATGCATACAGCATCAACCCAGAGATACCGTACGCCCATCAGTCGAGTAATGTCCATCGCGTCTCGAATTGTCTTTGGCATGTTCTGAATCTTAATCTGATCTTCTCTTTCTTCTAGGTTTGTCGTGGTTGTTCGTGCAGAATCGTTTCCCTTCCCCCATTGATAGCTTAGGATCAGGTATGCTGACCTTCTTTCATCTTGTGATAAGTCCGCTGAATTGATGAGTTTTGGTGTGGGGTGTATCTCGGACCCCACATCAATTAATCTCGTTGGCATGCGATAGTCCACCTCTTCATTTCGCGGCACGTTTGGGCACTCCGTATGTGCTCCGGGGCATACACAGGCTTCAAGCCAGGGTTTGATACTCTCGTCGAGGAGAGCACGCAAATCATTTGTCAGACCTGATGGTGTGAAGGCTGTGGAAATCTGTCAACAACAGTTTTGAACGGACCATTAGTTAGGTATAATACCTTTTATTGTTGGAACTGTCAGTGTGGGATTATATTTCCTGGCCTCCTCAGACATGGGCCACCGACGTCGAAGATCAAATTCGTGGTTTACAAAATACAAACACCAGGAATCATCTATATAATCAAGAAACCAACGCAAGGGATCGTCCCTACCGGATACTAGACCATCGTAGGTCAGGAGCAAAAAGAATGTTTGACACACCGGACACCCAGCCTCACAAGATGCTTCCAGCTCGCCAAATGATTCATAGTGATCCAAAGCCCAGTCATAAAAGCCTCTTGATCTCTGACGATGCCCGAAATCATCTAGCTTCCAAGAAATCGCAAGGCACTTATAACACAAAGTCCCCTTGAATGGAGAAATCTCTTCGCTACCAATTGATAGATGCTGAAGTTGTAGTTTAGGCTCATCCATTGTCGGTCAAATGTAGTGGGGACGATGTATTGAAATGAAAAGAGGATATGACAATGGAAGAGAGATCGGTCTAGTATCCCCGGGCTGTAAAGAACCTGAATATATACCACGTGCGCTAAATATGCGTAATACCCAATGATGCCTGATCTTACGGTTAGTCAGCTACCAGACATTGATACAGCAGAAGCGCAGGATTGCTATCAGGTTGAAACGTATCGCTTTGGTAATTATTTAGGTTCACAATCTGTGATTGCTGTTGTATTGCTTTATTTGTCAACTCCAGTACCAAATCATAAAAAAACACAACCACGACAGTTTCTAGAATCCCACACCTCTATTTTAAGGGCCATCGTGCAGCACCTTGTCTCCACATGGTATGGTCCGTCCAACAGCCCCTAGCTCCACAGCGCGTCAATTAGACCAACTGAAGACAACCACAGTAACTTGTTGTGTAAGGTCTTGAATCAGAGAAGGTTAGGAGAGAGGATAATAACAAAAAATATACCGAGCGAGATTCGGAATGAATGCGTGCCGATTGGATCACATTGAGGTCACTGTCAAAATTCTATCACGGTGCCCATATTATTTCAGTCTAAGACAAAAAAGTCAATGACGTGTTAGACGAAGCAAGCCCCATCATAAAGAGCAGGTCCTGCCGTCATTGAGAAATTCACTGTTACAAATCCGACAACGTTATGTCTTCCATGTTTTTACTTAAGTCTGCCCGTCTGCCATTCTGCTCTCGCGCAATTCCCCACCTTGCACGACCTCACTGTTTACCACCAAGATTAAATAAGTTTCAACAAATTGCTACTATCAAAATGGCTGCTATTCGTAAGTAGAAAAAAGTCTTGCATGGATCACTAGCTAACTGGTTATAGACAAGGCGAATAATGACGACCTCAAGGCTGGTGCCTTGTTTGATGTTTCGCATATCACTGCTGTCGTTACAGGCGGTGCCACGGGTATTGGCTTGATGATTACTCAAGCTTTGGTAGCCAACGGAGCCAAGGTTTACATTACCGGTCGCCGAACAGAAGTCCTTGAGCAGACCCAGAAGGTGTATGGTGATGGACCTGGAAGTATCCACGTCCTACCTGGTGATGTGAGCTCCAAGGACGAAGCTATCCGTCTGGCGAAGGAAGTTGGCGAGAAAGAGCCGAAGGGTATTCATTTACTTGTCAACAACGCTGGTATCGCAAGAGACGATGAGACTAAGTTCTGTAAGTCGAACCATGTCAATAGTCAAGATTTATGCTGACATTGTTTGTGAAATAGCTTCGGTCGGCGAGCCTGACATGACAGACGCCCAAGCTATCTCTGATCACTTCTTAAAAACGAAACCCGAACAATGGGCCGAAACACTTCAAACAAACGTCACAGGGCCATACTACATGTCCGTGGCCTTCCTCCCACTTCTCGCAAAAGGCCGCGACGCCGTCCCCGGCTATACTTCCCAAATCGTGAATGTCTCATCTATCTCCGGCGCGATGAAGGGCTCCAGCATGGGTCAACCCGCCTACGCTACATCGAAGGCTGCCGTGACACATCTCAGCCGCATACTCGCCACTCTGTGCAAAGATGTTAAGGTCCGCGTTAACGTTATTGCTCCGGGATTGTTTCCCAGTGAGATGACCACTGGCAAGTCGGACGAGGGTAATAAGAGTGAGATCAAGAAGAAGATGTCGAACCCTGCTGGACGACCTGGTAATGATAGCGATATGGCTGCTACGATCTTGTTCTTGGTTGGAAAGGGTGGCTTGTTCTACAATGGACAGATTGTCTATCCTGATGGAGGTAAGTCACAGCTGCTATGTCATGTCCTCGATGATACTGATTATTGGTTTAGGAAACACTCTTGTTCAACCCGCCATTGCCAACTAGACCTATCCATAATGACTACATATGAAGACAATGAAATACCGCTTTCCATCATGCCATTTCAATTTGCGATAGTGACAGCAAAGTAGAGACAACTTCAACAGCTGGTGCCGCTCATATACATCGCCTATATCTAGCATACAAGAACACCGTTCTCGTTGTGAACATACTCATGCGCAACCGCCGCTTCTAAAGTAGCATCAGTCACTGGTTCTCAAGATAGCTTATTGACAAACGAAGTATAGAACTTACCAATAGGGGCAGTTGCTTCCTCAGCCTTGCCATCACAAGTACAACCCAGCCAATAGATCTTCCCGCCCCACCACGGATCGGGTGCTGTGAACATGCGACAGTTGTTACAGCTGTCGCTAAAGTTCTTTCCGTCCGGCTGTACGCTCGTCAGTCCCCCCAATCTTCTTATGAAAACAAGGAATTGCTTACCGTAAGCTCCTTGCCATCATATCCAAAACATCTGTCGAGGTCCAAGGCTGTAGGAAGGTAACCTGAATTATCGTATGGCAGGCATCGACCTGAAAGCGTATTGGTACTGCTGTCGAACTTTATGTCAACGCAGCTGCGGTCAATAGCAGCGGCAGTACTGCCGAGGAGGCAAATGAAAACTGCAATTCTCTTCATCATTTTGAGATTTATGAAGAGAAGATGTTAA
Source organism: Fusarium coffeatum (assembly GCF_003316985.1). NCBI lineage: Eukaryota > Fungi > Ascomycota > Sordariomycetes > Hypocreales > Nectriaceae > Fusarium > Fusarium coffeatum. The sequence goes on along the minus strand of NW_022157868.1, from coordinate 2,889 downwards.
GGTCAGCAACAGCATTCCGTGAGTTGACATGGGCTATAAGTAATTACGGTCTTCGGAATGGTGTTGCGCTAGGGCGATCCTTCGGAGGATATGTATGTCACGTAGAGGAGACTTTGATACGTTAGGGTGTGCTTTACTAATTCCTTGTGGGAACGCTAACTTCTTGTGATGTCGGAAGATGGTTCCGTGGACGAGAAGGGATGAGAAGGATCGTAAGAAGGAGTGAGCTATGCTATTAGGAAATGCAATTCTGACATCTGACTGTCAGATGGGTGAGATCATTGGCGGCCGAAGTCCATGGCCATAGTGATTGGTCGGATAATCTAGAACACCCCAGATTCTCGGGCACAGAATCCTTTACGGACCCGAGGTTGTTAACCTCGAAGCTAAAACCGAAATGATTACTTGGTGGTATACTGTACTCGGGACACCCTTCGGCTTACTTTGCTGGATCGTTGTGGGTCGAAGGATTTCTTGCCCTTGAGAAGGATCATATCTCAGACAGCCTCCCACGAATTTTGCGGGTCATCGACCGTGCTCTAGAAGAATTCATTGCTGTGACAGGCGCGACCTTGTTATAAATGCCATCTTATTGGCCATCGCAGCTTGTTCGAGAAATATGCTGATCCACTTCAAAACAGACACATGTTTCCCTGTCATTTTAGAAATCCATCGCAGTCCTCGGGGATATCCTTGGAATGGCATCATGAGGAAGCCATACTGAGAGGGGTTCCAAGTCAAATTGCATCCCGTGCCCTTGAAACAAGATGATATTGGTCCGCTTATGCCGGCATCAGGGTCATGATGCTGTGAAAGCCGGATAAGGTGAATTTGATCATCTTCAATGAACGCGTGGCGTTATAGAGATTGTCGGTAGGTCCTTACGTGCTGTCGCGGAATTCATTGTGTATAATGAGGTTGTATTTCCTACCCCGCACCAATAGAATAAGGTTTCCGTCTCTTGGACAATCGCTCACGATAATCCACATAATGGCTTTTCTTGCCTGCATTCACTGGTAACAGGTGCCAGGACTTTTGTTGAGAAACGCCTTGAGAAAGTATATCTCCCCTTATCTTGACACTTATCGGCGATTCCGCTCATCCTATAACACCCTCATTTTCCCTCTCTTCTCATCCGATCTTCTTCCTTCCGCCACCACCAAGACCAGATTCACGTTGTAAATTCGACGTGTGAACCCACTCTCTGTCTTGCAAATGCAAGCTACAGAACACCGCCTTATCCGGAACGAATACAAAGACTTTCAAGGCGTATAGACCCCTTCCCTTGTCTGAAACTACTACCGTGCTAACGTAAAGTACAGGACTCTGCTGATCGAACTGTGGTTAGCTAGACTCACGACCAAGAACTGCTGATTCAAGTCGCCATCAGGTACAAGCGCAACTCTTTTTGAGTTATTCTGAACTGTAAGCTCCGAGGCATACAGGCAAAGATAGCACAATCATTAACGCATTTCATCAACCTAGATGGTAGCCCCCATCATCCCTGTGATCATAGCGTCCATTGGTACCATGTTTACTGGGATTTGCGCTTGGTTCAGTGAACAGTCCCATGATCTGGCGCACGAGGCACTGGTGGAGACGAAGGCGAAGGCAACGGAAGACTGGGACAAAAACGTTTGCGACCTGACTTATAGTACCGCTTTGGGTGGCAACGAATTCTACGGCTATTCCTATGAAGCAAGGGGCGATCACTTAGACTGCACGGATCTGCCAGAGAGAAAGGTTATGGAGAAGAGGGTCGAGTCTTACGCTAAAACTTGGGACTGGCGTGGCCTTCCTTATGGCTGCCGCGAAAAAACGATGGGGAAGGCCTATTGGGAAATTCGGATCAGCAACGATACAGAGCTGCACCCTATCGCCAACATCACCTGCTAGAACGATATCCCAGGATGCGTTACCACGGGACAACCGGGTTTAAGACGGGTGTTTGGCCGGTTTGAAAGACAATGGAAACGGCAATTCACAACTTGTAATCATCAGCCTCTGGGCCATGTTCTAAAGGAAGATAGCTGATGAATAATCACTCTTGACCATTGTTACTACCGAATCTTGCGAGTCCCTGTGCCGTGCTCCTCGATGTGCAGATTCGCCACGGTCATGTGTCTAGCTCGTTGGTGATCCGAGACCCTGCGAGATGTCATGCTCATCCACTTGAGAGCAGAGGCATGTTGCCACGAGATTCCAGCCATCTATCGAAATGCTGGAGGATGTTCATGAAGTGCCACCGGATGAAAGGAATCAGGGTGGGAGGGGTTTCAAGCCAACCTGCATCGCGTTCCCTTCAACAAAGGTGATATTGGTTCTCTTACAACAGTACATGGGTCATGACAGCGTGGATTCATGTCAAATCGAATGTATGTCGTTACAGAGATCGTTAGTGGGTCTCAACGAGCCACTGAGTATGTCAATAATAAACTATCTTATCTTTTCTACCGAGGGCGTAATTTAAAAACGGTGTTCCCGCCTGCTAATTCGAGGATTGTTCAAGAAAGTTATCATCACGAATGGAGTCACTGCTCCAATTTGCCAGGACTTAATAAAACTTTTTTAAGAAGGGTTCCCCTGGTTCCAACCCCTCCGAAGATCTCTCATGGGGTTCATAGTACCCTTCTTTTTCCTCCCTCCCCATTTCTCATCCTTTCACTACCGTCAACAATCACGTTCATAAGAGTCTGCCTTTTCCCGACCAGATATAAAGCTTTCAAATAGCGTAAGATCTCCCCACAATTGCCTGGACATTAATAACCCATCTTAAGGATAGGCCTCTTTCGATCGAAATTGCGACTAGCCAAACCATTCAACTCCCCCGCGATATTTCTGCACACATCGTTCATTGACAAAGTGCCCTTGACCTAAAAAAAAAAAAAA
>NW_022157867.1:0-36896 GCF_003316985.1 Fusarium coffeatum | reverse complement strand
CTCCAGCTCCAGCTCCAGCTCCACACTTTGGCCAGCCAAATAATAAGTATCAACGACCATCCTCTCATCTTCTCCAGCTTCCTTCTCGCCCGTGATCTTTTTTCTCTGCCAATGCAATTGTTTGCCTTCAACTCTGGAATTTTATCGTTTTCTCTATACACCTCTGATAGACCAGGTATCAATTGTCTAGTCGATCACTTTACTGAAGGGACCTAAGAGGAAGAAAAACCCCTCCTACAATCCTCAAACTCAACTTAGTTGGGTCACTCGTCGTCCACCAACTGCCTCAGTCCTGTTTCTTCAGCCAACGAACTTGTCAAGAGAAAGAAAAACTAGACTGGAACGCACCCAACAAACTTCTTTGTTGGATTCTAAGCTTCTGCAGACTTGAAGCTTCTCACCGTCCAGAAGTCTGCTACCGGCATTCCGTCTGCGGTCAATCTCACAATTCGCCTGAGCCAACCCTCTCAAACATCTGCTCTTAATCGACGGCCCGTTATCATTCATCCTTGGCGTTTCCTGGGTGGCTCCTCAATATATCCCCTACACGGAGATCCGCTTCATACAACTTCGAGTCTGAAGCTTGTTTAATATAGTGAGTGCTAATACTATAAACCGCGGGCAAGGCTTCGTGGGGCTTCTTGGGCATCATTTTTCTCTCTCCTTCCTCACAATCATGATTTCCCCAAAGACGTGCCCTTATTCGGCACAATTGCTGGCTACCAACAGCATATGCGCTATTCTTAGGAGCACTACAGTCGACAGCGGTGTATATCTGCCATGTTTCACCAACTTTTGTTGTTGTTCGGCGTTCTTGGAACCTTTTTAGGGTCCATGCCCGGGGGTGATCCTCAAGTTGTTGAAACAGGCCATTGAGCCCCCATGGTGTGCCTGCGAAACTTGCTGCCTTTCTCCTGAAAACGCGTATACTGCATGCTGTGGGTGCCAGCTACCTCTCGCAGTGTCCTGCTTCTAATCCTTATTCTGTTCCTCTCAACGATATTCGCGTCAACTTTCCTCATACACCCTCATGGTGGATCTTAACTTGTTTGCATTCGTTCGTCTGCTAATACTTGCAGTCGTTTTCTCCACTGCCACAGAAACTTCGCTCATCCTGGATTCGAACTCGCGGCACAAGTCCTTTGCGTTATCTTCCAGAGTCAAGCCACCTCACACTGTTCTATTGACTTGTGTGCCTCGTGGTCTGCCTTGATCTTGGACAAGACGTGGAATATTCCACGATTTCCTCCATGGTTGTGATGCCTCCACAAAACAGGTATACTAGCTTTCACATAATGCTTCTTGGACCAATCGAGCTCACCCCTTGTGATATAGTATAAACGAGTCAGGAGGGCGGTACCTTGAAGATGGTATATGGCAACACGGTCGTTTCTACGGCTCCTGGAAGCCCGGAAAATACTTGTTTCCCATCGATTCAGTGAGTTAATGCTTCTCGTGATAGCGGAATGCGCAGTTGACCAACTTCCCCCAGGAAGAACTAAATCGTCTGGACATTTTTCACAAGGTCTTTCTTCTCACCCGAGAAAACAAGCCACTTCGAGTTCCCATTCAACGACAGGCGCCCAAAATTATGGACATTGGCACTGGAACGGGTATATGGGCAATAAATGTGGCAGAAGAGTTTGTTTTCTCGATATTTGTATAATCATGCACTCTGCTAACATGATTCAAGATGCTTTTCCGATGCACAAATCATGGCCGTTGACCTGAACCAGATCCAACCCGCATTGTAAGACTTATATCACTTCGTTCATGAGATATGTATTGACAGTAACAGGATCCCGCCAGGAGTGTTACCAAAACAATATGATATAGAGGAACCCGTCTGGAGCTCGTTGTTGACTGACTGCGATTTTATTCATATGCGCATGCTATTGGGAAGCATCCAAACAGACTTGTGGCCTCGAGTGTACCGCAATATCTTCGAGTAAGTGTAAACACTTCAAGTCAAGTATCGTCGCTAACTGCTAATCAGGCACTTGGCCCCAGGCATTGGCCACCTTGAACACCTTGAAGTGGATTGGATACCCCGGTGTGACGATGATGAGCGCCCTGCAAATTCCGCATTCGAGAAGTGGTCGGAGCTTTTCTTTGACGGGATGGAGCGATTCAACCGCACCGCTAGAGTCATGCCACAAGAAACCCAGCAATTACTCGAGGCCACAGGTTTTGTAGAGGTTAAGCACGAAGTTCACCGCGCCTACGTCTGCCCCTGGTCCTCTGATCGACACGAGCGGGAGATCGCTAGATGGTTCAATATCGGACTATCTCATAGCTTGGAGGCTCTAGCAATGAAACCGCTAGTTGAAAAACTTGGCTTCAAGGCTGATGATGTTCGTGAGCTATGTAATACAGCGAAGCGCGAAACGTGCGTTCTACGGTACCACACATACTGCAACATGTAAGTCTCTGGACTCATTTCTTCTTTTGTCTGGCTAACACAATTATAGCCATGTCTGGACAGCGCGAAAGCCTGGCTCACCGCAGTAAAGTCTTGACTTCGGTTCAGGGGGAGAATGTTCACCTTGGGACAAGTACGGGCATGTCTCAACAAAGCTCAGCACCATCTCATCCTTCGAGCCAAGATTTGGATAAGGCTTCCACCTCCGATTCTTTACTGGGGCAACAATAAGCCTGGATCGACCTCGGACAGGATGTCATGGTTACAGGCGCGGGAGCAGCTATACCCTGACGGTCCCTAAATGGCATCACGGTTTTCCAAGCATGTTGTAGTGCTTCTCGCTTCTCAACCTTTGGCGGTCCTTCAAGTTTCAAGAGGCGCCTTCCCATACAATGGTAGCGTGGCACTGATGGCTGGTGACAAGGATCTAAGCTGGTATCACCAACAGCGGGGCTTTGATCACATCAGTCTGTCAACCATTATGAAGAAGCCTGTCGATCACTGGAAATTATCTGACCGCTAAACATTGGTCATCAGGTCACAATAATTTGCCAAGGGCAACATTTATTGAGCGCGTATACTGGCAAGGACCCTCCTGTTATGGTTACGGCACAGGGAGTAAAAAAAGACTATCCTGTCAAGGGCCAATCTAGGACTCCATAATAAGTCCGCACACCTCGGGACGGGCCTCGCTCGTTTCGGGACTTCAACCCAAGCCAGACGCGGATCGCACGGTTGACTCAACCGGGCCACCCTCTGTCCCATGTACCTCATACATGATCTTCGCGCGCGGCTGCGCCTTCAAACCTACAACAACCTTCGATATAGACTGTGGTGAGTTAAACGCTCGGCCAACTTTTCACCTAGAGCAAAGGAATATTTAGGCGAATGGAAGAGCCCATACCCCGGATCTGTACTTGCTTCCAGAAGCAGAAGGTGGACGACAGGGCCGAGGTTCTTGGAATTTTGGCGATTTGATCTAGAAAATCCCAATTGAGCATATTGTTCGCAGGTCTTAGCCCAGTTGAGTTATCGAATGCTTTGTGTATATTTACCGCAAAGTATTCATCTCGCTTCATGAATGCACGAATCTCTACTGCGGTACCAGTTGAGTAATCAGAATTTAGTTTCAAGTCAAGATAATGGTCGGTCTTAGTTATGGTGGGATCGCGAATGTGAATAACTATCTACAACCTCAAACTTTACCTGATAATACTGTGGGCTCAGTACTATGTAGCCCTCTTGCATGTGAGAGGCTGAGTAGAAACCACACACATAGTACTGAGCGTGATGAGTGATTTTTACTCCGTATTGCCTAGACAGTCCACAAGTTTGCGAATGGGAGAGTTGCTTGGAATTGCATTGTGTACTAATGGCTTGCATCGAGGATGTCTAATATCTTCATTCTAATTAATACATTGAGGATCAACCTACAACGCAAGGTTACTTTATCATATTCAAGATTGGAGTAGAAAATTACTTTTGTGTCTATAAGCTGTCCATTGTTAAGGCTTGAAGATTTTGGTGTGGCTTTAAATTGTCCTGAGATCAGCTTTAGACAAGTATCTCACTTGATTAATTAAAGCTATTATCATAAACCAGCTAGTCATGGGTGGGTGAGCCTCACGGGATATCGAATGCACTGGAAGACAAGATGGCAACAGTATGTTACAGGTACCTCCCATCAAGAAGGCTCATTTCGTTATTAGATATCATTGTCGAAAGCCCTCCACGACGGGGGCTACCCGCCGCGGCTTAGTTGATGTACAGTTCTACAAAAGAAAGATGCTCCGAGGACAAACATCGAGGTCCGGTGAGATCAGTATTCCCAAATCTCCCAGTTTTCAACTCCTCCGCAAAACGATCAGTCGCCAACCAGACCCTCCCAAGCTTCCTCGGCCAGGGAGGCTCATGTCTATAGCCCATTCGTCCTTATTTGTTCATCACAGTCCAGCACTGATTGATCCCTACAACTCCTGCTCCGATACAAGAGACACGTTTAGTGGTGAGAAGAAACCTCGCCGCGGTAGCCGACAAGCTTGAATCGACCAATAATCTCACCAACGGTGAAGAAACCGAGAACCTCAGCCGCAACGACACCACCGGCAGCGAGCTGGGCAGGACCGATGTTCTTCACCTGCTGGACAAGGTTCTGAGAAGACTGGATAATGGTGCGGTTCTGGATGGACTTGATAAGGTTTTGGTAGGTAGTTTGGAAAGTGGCCATGTTACTGTTGGGGCCTGCATTAGCCGAGTGTCCCGCCATGGCGAGGCAATTATAGGAGCAACTTACGGAGGGCTCATCTTTTGGTTCTGGAAAACGAACTTGCCGATCTCAAGACCGACCTTGGAGTAGTAGACCACGAAGGGGACTTGTCCTATTCTTGGTGTCAGTATGCGGCGGTCCACGACTGGGCCTCAAATGATTATCCACGTACGCTCGATAAAGCCGATGACCTTGCCCGTTCGTCCGCCAACCTTGCCCAAAGTGCTAGCCATGCCCTTTGCGTAACCAGCGATAGCAGGACCGGCGGTAGATGTGACGCGTGATAGACCTTCTTGAGCTCTGGAAGCAGCCTGCTTAGCACTCTCAGCAGCCTTCTTGGCGTTATCGGCAGCCTTCTGGGCAGTGGTGCTCTCGAATCGTCGGGCGGCGACACGTAGGGCCGGCGAGCGGAGCATGGGGCGAGCGAGGGAAGACATGGCGACGGTTAAGGGAGAAAAAGAGTGCGAGATGCCTCGTAGATTCGAAATCGGAGCTCCGTGGGGTGGATGGACCGGCTGCGGGTGGTCAATTGATGGAGTCGAAGCTGGTCGTGATCTTGAGTGAGGTCGTCTGAGGGAGAAAAAAAGCTCGGGAGAACTCGCTGGATGGTGGTTGGAGCCGAAACGGATGCGCTAAGCCCTTTTCGGTACAGGCGCCCGCGCTCCCGCTGGATGAAAGGCAAGAACCACTGAGTGAACTTTAACAAAACATTTCCCCACGATTTCTTTGGACATGACAAAAAATGAAGAATCTTGATATTCTTCTATTTGCCTTAAAATCAGGATATTTACTTCTCAAATGATGAGGTGGAAGATAAATCTGATCAGAATTACCCGACCAACAAAGAAGTAAGTCTTTCTGACATCATCGCCTACGTTCTATAGGTAGCAATTCTTCACAAATTTCTGAAATTCTCATGTCTATATCCCAATAGAGGCTATTTACACAGTCTTCTATAGACTCGCGCCTCGAATTCAAAAGCATACGCCAAGCACCATGTTCATCATCTTGATCATCGTTTCGTCTTTTATTCCAAGCTCTGGATCATGACCTTGATCGCCCCGCTCTTAGGATCCGCCGACGTCTCAAAGGCCTTGATGGCATCCTCAAGTTTGTACTTGTGGGTAACCAACTTGGAAAGATCAACCACGTTGTTCTCGATCAGGCGGATGGCTCGGGGCCAGGTGTTGCAGTATCGGTATTGTAGCTGAATGTCGACCTCTCGAACACTTGCGCGCATGAAAGGAATGTTAATTTCATTCTTTCCAACACCAATGATGAAGACCTTGCCGCCAAACTTGACAGACCAGACAGCAGCGGCGATGCTGCTCTCGACACCAGTACACTCCATAGCTACGGTGGGCTCCACGCCGCCGAAGCTCTTGACAATGGCCTTTGCGGAATCCTCAGCAGAGAGTCTCTCGACTTTGTGTGTGATAACGCGGGGGCAGAGCTCCTTGGCGAATGCCAATCGGCTCTCTGAAATATCAGTAATGACAATGGGTGAAGCACCGGCGGCGGCACAGCACTGTAGTGTGATCAATCCGATAGGTCCAGCGCCGCAGATCAGAACAGGGTCTCCGAGGCGAACCTCAGCCCTCTGCATGCCTGCAAGAGCAACACTGAGAGGCTCGAGAAGAGCACCATTCTCATATGACATGTTTCCAATCTTGTGACACCAAACAGCAGGGTGGTTGATGTATCGACGGAGCATGCCGGGGACAGGAGGGGTAGACAGGAACTGGACGGTCTCGCAACCATTGTATCGGCCAGTCAGGCAGGGCTCGCAGGTACCGCAAGGAATGTTGGGCTCGACGGCGACTCTGTCGCCAACCTTGAGATGGCTGACAGATGGGTGCACGGCGATGACTTCTCCGGCAGATTCATGTCCCAAGATGTGGTCTCCCTCGACGATCATAGGACCGATGCAACCGGCGTGCCAGAAGTGAACATCAGAACTATACCCTTGTCAGCAATTGCTCTTAGTGAGGCGGGGTTAAAAGCGAGGGGCAATTACCCGCAGATACCAGTGCTTCGGATAGCTACACTGACCTCGCCATGCTTCAAGTCAGACCCAGACTTGACAGCTTCGGCAGAAGGTTCGGCGGCAGCGACCCAGAGATCATGGTTGGGGTTGGTATAAACACCAACGTTGGGCTTGAGGTTCGTCTTGACGTCTGCGACTCCGTTACCTTCGACTGCGGAGGGGCTCATGATGGGCAATGCGTATAGATCTTGTCTGGTAGGAGTCTGAGGTTGTTGTTGCGACACAAGTCAAGATGTCTATGAGTTCAAGGGAAGCAGAAGAAGACACGAAGAGAGTTGACAAGCCCGTCTAGACCGAGGCGCAATGGCTCTTTTAAATCATTACACTACCCTCTCCTTGCACGGAGAAAAATTTGGGGTCATGCGCGCTGCTATCGGTATATGTTTGGTTGCCTGGTAGCATGGCAAATCTGATTCCCCACGTTGAAACAAGAACGCAGGGCCTTGAGATCCGGAACGCGCCAACAGCTCGCCCACGTCGTTCGCTTGAGGGGTTTGTGGGGTTATTGCCTCGGTGGAGGCTGTATCGCCCACTGCGTCTTGTCTCCCGCGCCAATCACAGAAACCGGCCCGGGGAACCCCAAGACGCCATCCCACTACAACGGGCTTCTAGTGCAGAGTGGCTGCTCTTTAAGATTCGCGGTTGAATTCAGACAACAGTTTTTGCCGGCCATTGGGCCAAGCTCCTTCTGGGCAGATATCCGGTCCATGTACATAGCTACGCCGCCGGGCCATCAGAGCGCAGCGACACATGCTTGTTTCTAAAGAGTCCCGGCATATTGATGCAGGGCTCTTCTTTACTGTTACTTCACCGTTGTGAGGGTGCCGGCAGCTCTCCGGTTCCAGCTTATCCACCACCAACCAGAACTGCAGTCTTGACTTGACGTCGTTCAGTGACATTCTTCCGGCGGAGCCAAGGAGGTGTTGGTATCTTCAAGGCGGCTCTTAACTGGCACGGCTAATTCTACGAGTTGGAGCTTCAAAGCGGGTCCAAGTTCACTACCACGCATTCGCATTTACCTCCAACTCAACGTTACCTTTTGGGTAAGCCATTGCGAGAGCGAACATGACTTATTTTAAACGATGCCCGGAAGCTTCCAGATCGCGTCAACCGGGCCAATCGCGGTGTTTAAAATTACCTATGCAACGCTTTATCTTCGGATCCATGCGATCTGGCGCATGTTGTTCAGGGTCAAACTCTCGGTGACCTATGAATCGGTCTAGTAATGTTTCCATGTCTGTGTGGGGGATATGGAAGGCTGCTAGGGTCCCCTACATCTATATGCGGATCCTTTTCTTCAATCGAAGTCATAAGAACAATTCAAGTCTCTTCCAGTCACCTGCTAAACCTGGGTACAGGCATACCAGGCAAGGTCGTTCCTGGATGTTTCAGTCACTTGACCTGCTCGAACAGGACAGATTGAGTTGATATCAACGTCTGAGGCGTCTCGACTCCTGCACCTGCGGTGTGATGATCGTGTAACAAAACATCAGAAGCAATAACACGAGCCACCAACGGGCGTACTCGAAGCAGCCTGGTGCGCTTAAAAGTCTCCAAAGGAGAGACTTTATTTCAGACCCAACAAAAGTAAGCCCACGCCCCGTTTGGCTTCGTTTGCTTCGCGCGGAAGTTGTGAACCAACGGCATACGTCAAAGACGGACATCCTACGAGATATGGATTACATGTTACCACCGACTTAGTTCTGGTAGCTCGAATCCTCAGGCCAAATTTAGTCAACGCTATCGACAATACCTCCGGTACTGTACGGTTTGCTTGTCGCAACATGAGCCTAGTGCCGCGCTCTAAAACTGATCTCCGATCTCTTCGCTGTTCGGCTCTAATACTGATAAATAGCATCGACTACTCACGTTCTTTGTGGTAATGATTTTGCCAATCATTTGGGGTTCATGCAATGGATGGGATGTATCATTGCAGCAGTCGTGGCGGGCCTATAGTGGGCGGCTATCCCTGGACCACGACTACACCTCGATGCCAGCTCTCGAAAGCGACAGGATGAGTTGAGATTATGAGGCTGTTCAAAGCGGAACCTCCGCTCTAATATGTTACAGGCAGCGAGATCCGAGGCAAGAAGTGCAGGTACCCGAAAACACATGTCCATACGTTGATTTGCGACCGAGCAGCCGTCATTATTACTGGTATACAACGGGATAAAACATGAAGCAAAAGAGGGTAAGAGAGAGCTAGATTATGCGTGGGTATCGTCAAATTGTCCGACCAAACTAATATACAGATTGAATTGAGCTATAATCCTTTTTTGGCTGATTTATCCCGTTGAAGCAGTCTGGCCTTTTTGCTGCTTCAGCTTTTCCTCAAACTTCTCAAATTCTTGCAGGGCAATTTCCTCCTCTTGATCCATCACTTGTTTAACACCCTTGACTTCTTCGATCTGGAGTAGTGTTAGTCTGGGGACGGGCAACAAACATCGTTATCAAAACTCACATAATGCATCAGCATGCCCTCGATTCCGTTCTTCAAGGTCACTGTGCTTGAATCGCATGTACGGCAAGCGCCTCGCAAACGCAGGTGCACATAGCCCTCATCATCGAAACCTCGGAAATCAATATCTCCACCGTCTTCCTGGATAGCTGGTCGGATTCGTGTCTCGAGAAGCTCCTTGATCATACCAACGACCTCGCTGTCGTTTTCGTTATAAGCAAGACTATCCTCCTCGACAGGGGCACCAGACTCTCCCTCGCGTCGCTCAGAGATGGTAACAATTTTCTCGCCTGCAGTGATAGCTTCTGTAATGAGAGCAAAGATCTCGGGCCGGATATGCGCCCAATTGGCATCGGCAGCCTTGGTGACGGTGATGAAGTCGGCGCCGTAGAATACCGAAGTAACTCCATCAATGTTCATGAGCTTAGCGGCAAGCGGAGAGGGGTGCGGCGGGGAGATGGTCGCCCGGGGGTTAAGATATTCGATAAAAGGCGTAGAGAATTCCTCGGGGACAACTCGATGGTTTGGTAGAAACTTGAGGGCATCTGGGTTTGGGGTATTCTCCGTCTGGATGAAGATGGTTCGGACGCCGCTGCCGATACCAGCGAGACTCGGTGCTGTCGTCTTAAGGATGCGCTGTCGTTGCGCAAGTGGTCGTGAGGTAGAAGAAACAGAGGGGATCTGAGATCGGACTGTACTGAGTGAACGAGTCCATCGTGGAACTGCTCGCGGGGCTGTTTCCGTGACAGGCCGGGTGAGGGCGGCCAGTGTCCGTGACATAGTCCTTGAGGATGCCATGGCGTAGGAGTTGGAGAGTGTTATTGTAGGAAGAATTGACAATGGCTCTTTTCCGATGCGAAAGGTAGGAAGAATATCAATATATATCGGACTTGTATGGTAAGGATTGTTCGAGAAAGAGAAAAAACCGTTCGGACTTGACGGTTATGATCGCAACTTTTCGCCGCTCTCGGTAACTAATTGTGTACCTTAACTATCTAGCCCGTGATTGGCCTGAGCATTAGTAATGTGTGAGCTTCCTATGATGCAAGGCAGTTGAAGACTCCATATGGAAGCACGGACCATGTCTTTCTTTTTTTTTCTTCTCCTTCTGTTGCCGTTGCTGGGGTCTCGGCCGAAGCGCGCAATGACGCGGGGCGAACTTGGACCCCTTGAACTTTGTCTCGATCTTTTTTTTTTAGGTTCCGAGGTTGCATCTTTCTTCTCTCTTGACCTATGTATTAATCTTTTCGGATACCATACCTTTTTCTATTTTATCACCACTAAATCTCTACGATCACATCATTTGCTTCGCTTCTTGCTCATTGTGTCGTTACGATGTCAGAAATACAAGAGAAACCAGATACTCCAACGCAGCAGGAGGAGGAAGCTCCTGCGCCAACTAACCAAGCTCAGACTGAAGATGGTGACAAGTCAACAAGCGCACCGAACCCTTCGCTATGCGGTGTATGCAACACGAATCCTCCCAAATACAAGTGTCCGCGATGTCGTCTTCCATAGTAAGTCTTATCTTTGTCGAAGTCAACCAATGGCTAACGAGCATTCTGCAAAGTTGCTCTGTCGCATGTAACAAGATCCATCGCGAAAATCACCCTCCCGATCCAGAAGTAGTACCTCAGCCTGAGCCTTCACAACCGGAGTCGCAAACCCAACAAGCCTCGGAACCGCAACCATTCGATTCTTCGAATCCATACCAAGTTCTAGAACAGTCCGAACAGCTTCGTCGCCTCTTCCGAAAGTACCCCAAATTGCCTCAACAGCTCCTTAAGATCGATGCTGCGACGCGCCCACCACCCGAGACCAAATCTGCGATCCCTGCCTCCCTTCTCAAGGGCGCTCCACCAAAACAGGAGGTTTGGAATGACGACATCGGCAAGCAGAAAGGCAAAGACGCTTTGCGCAAGGCGCGCCATGCAGATGGCGAGATGGGTGATGCTATTCGCGAATACTCGGAGCTTGTCCTACACCTCTTGAACAACACAAGCGCGGGTATAGATGCGGACAGTGTACTGAGACAACAATTTGCGCAGAAAGACACTGAGTTTATTGAACGCCTGATGGCACAAGAGAAACGCTGAACTACCTAGCGAGTCCGCGCCAGACCACCCACCATTTACAGAGTGCGATTATATCTTGCAACGCAAAACAAGCATCTTAATATTAAATAGACGTGAAATACTACAGTAATGGGTAGGTTGCTCCTATGATTCTCATTATATTCTTGCGTCCAGCTTTCTGTGTTTTCTGCACTTATCCACGGCTTTGCTAATGCATCAATCGTTTGAAGAATCCAGTTTTTGGCGACTTGATAGCAACCGCTGCCTCGATGACATGAGGACCTTCTTTCTCGTTATTAGCTTTTTGCTGGCTTACGCTGGTCTTCCGCTGTTTAAGGCCTCCCCACTTGGAATCTTGTTGGATCTTGGTGGATTGATCGCTTTGAGACCAGTCCACGCGGTGTATCTCGGCTGTGTGCTGGGGGTTTGGGACATTGACGAAGCTGCCTCTTCGCGATCCAGAAGTTGCGGCGCTAGTCTCAGACCCTCGACGGTTGGGTGAAGTGTTTCCGCTAAATTCTTGCTTCAACGGTGTAGCTAGGCCAGAATCACGCGCGAACGATGATGATGTGTCTGAGAACCCCGATGAGCTAGCAGAACCTCTTCTTAAGCTTGGGGCATTGTTTCCCTGAAAGCCTCCAACGCTCGCGGAATCTCGTCGGAACGGAGATGGGGGCTGCGGGTCGTTCTTCCCCGACATGTTGCCTGTGCTCATTCTTCTTGGTAGCTCAGGCCTATTGCCCTGCCAGTACATGGAAGTCCGAGGATTCTGTCTCTTTTGCTGGGAGGATCGCTCGTTCATCTCCGCATAACTGCCCTTCCTTGAATGGTTGTGGCCACTCGATGGTCTGCCACTGCAGATACTCTGTGCTCGCCTATACTGCTTGTTGTATTCCTGCAGCGATATGGTGGCGTTGCTCATGGAGCGAGGACCAGGAGGAGGTCTCAGGCCATTAGGTGAAGCCTTTTGTGTCAAAGGCTCTACAGTGGTGGTACGAGCAAACTGTTGTGCTGCCACTTGAGGAACATGCTTATAGCGAGCGGGCTTTGGAGCATTTTCCACTTCTTGTGTTTGTGCTTCTTCAGTATAGTTTGAGCCCCTGAAACGGAACGCATCAAAGATGCTACCCCGGCGTGGAGGCTTTGTGGGCGATAGTAGGCTCAGCTTGTCGTCCACCTTGTCCTTCTTGAAAGATCTCGAAGACACTGGGGTTGTCTGTGCAGATTGCTTTATGGCGGGGATAGTCCTAGGGGATGGTGCACCCATGCTTGTAGCAGATAGCGGCGGCCTGGCTGAGTTTTCGGTATGGATTGAAGGGCTGGGTTGGCCGTAAGGACCAACTGAAAGGTCATCCAACTTGGCGCTCAGCTCGTTGGGGTCCAATGGTTTGATCTGCAACGCCTTTGGTCGATGTCTTGCCCTCCCAGAGTTATTCGTAGCATTTGTGAGACTGTGAGAGGGCTCCTCTACTGAGGCACCTGTTGTGTACAACATGGTTGTGGCCATGATACTTAAGCTGAGTGCCGAGCTTCGAGAAGCTGAACTTGGATGAGATCCTAAAGGCTGGAAGGCCAGTGTGGTTGATGCACGGTACTAAATACCGATATGATGATTTCTTGAATGGGAGTTAGGAAAGTGAGTGATGAGGTGTTGCTCTGTGTTCAGATAATGATAAGATTGAACTGTCAGGGGTTCAGATTCCCTTGGACAAGCATTGGGGAGCAGGCAACATAAATACCTCCAGCTAGAAACAATACCAACAGTCATTATTCCATCCCCGTTAAGGTACCTCAAGGCTCTCGAGGTCCGGCCCACTGGGAGAAAGTTTGAGGTAGTCGGCGATGGCGGACATTGATCCATAGTATCATCCAGGCTCATTGGCTTCCAGGCTCATGGACCGGTCCGGGCAAAGCCATGGTATAGTTGCCATGTATGGTTTGCGTTCCTGATCGCCGAGAAGAAGTGCATCCCGTTGCTCACTCAATATTTGATAGAACCTTATTCTTCGGAGATGGCTGTTTTGGGAGATAGTCCAAAGGAACAAGGCTGATTGCTACCATATTTTTTCTCTTGAAGTTCCGTGTACTCGCTCTTTGTATGGACTACTTTGCAAGAAATCATGAGTAAAACATTACAGATTGCCTTGTCTTACCAGGCCTTGGTACAGACATGGTAAGACTACTCATGTCACATCAAGAGATAGACGAGAAAATGTCAAGCTGTTCCGGGTACATGGAAAAACAACGTGGACCCTAAGGTACACAGCCTCTTGCGATCCGGTCTAGCTGCTGCAGGCATGGTGTTGAAATACATGGAATTCCTCCAGAGGGGCCAGAACTCGTGAGACCAACTTTACCAAACACAGACGCGTGTGTTTGCTCGTTGCAGAGGCTTCGGTTATTGTCGTACTTGACTAGCTTTCTCCATCATCTTCCAAGCACTCGGTTAAAGAGCAGTAATCAACCAAATCGTGATGTGGCCGAGATCGTGCAAGTTGATCATGGCATTTTGAAGATGCTCGAGATATATGATGATCGCATCTCTAACACTTGGAAATGAAATGGGTTATTGACTTGTAGCTTCCTGCCAAAATCCCGACGTTTAGATTCAGATTATATCAGCTTACACTGACAAGTGTACCATGTTGACTGGGAATAAAGTTGTGATACCCTGTGTTGGCGGCGCTATACTTCACGGGAGCGATCCATGTATGGCATTGACAGGACACACAAAGCGGCTCGTGCTCTTGCCGAGTCGAAGGTTCCCGCTTGGGTGCTCGGGAATGTGCCAAGACAATTGTTGCTTGTTGACTCAGCTGTTGGGCTGATGTCAAAGCAAATCCTCTTAAAAAGTTGGTCACAAACCCGGACAACAACTGACAAATGCCCTGAAATTAGTAAGTCCGGCGTGAACGACTGTGATATCTTGTCATTCCTCCTCATTGCCCCCTAGGCTCTTGGTGAACATGAAACATAACGGCCAAAGTCGTTCATGTCTTGCATGTATGCCACCTCTAGTTTCTTGATAGAATATTCGGTTGTATGAGAAGCCCAATAGAGTTCTGCCATATCGTACAACAGCTGGTATAATCTGTCGTTTGAGCATGTATCGTCATCTTCCATCTTTATGTATCTAGATTTCAACCGAGTCAGTCAATTCCTGGACTCTCAGACTTGCCTATGACATAACCAGGAAAGTCCAAGGTGTCTTGGTCATGCGATATCGCACAACGTCATTCGGGCCTGCGTTGATTTTAAGCGACTGATTTTCAAGAGAGTCGGAGAATCGCAACGATGGTGTGAGTCGGCGCCGGCCGATAACAAAACCATGAACGGGGTAATCCATGTTGGTCGTCCGCTATCGAAGTTTGTGGTTTGGGTCATTTCTCCATGAATCATGTACACTTGTCCATTGTACAAGCTCTAAAAGTCGTATGGAGTCCGGAAGCTGCTTGATGAGTTTCCGTAGCCCCACGACGAACGAGCTGCAGTACGGAAACGGAAGAACGCTAACGAAGTATGTTGTTGGTGAACAAACTATCTGAAGATTGAAGACCGCCACTCGCGAGGGCCGGACCGATCTGTCTGATGTCTCATTCCGTCACTGGAAAGCAGAAATCGGGAAGCTAAGGGGCTATTTGTATGAATAAAACGCAGCTGCGGTGTTTCTAGCACTAGAAACAAGATGACTTATGCGGTGCAACGAGAATCTAGATGTCAGAGAACCCTTGATCGGCACGTTTCGATTCGAGACGTCGATTTGGACAACCAGGGTCAAATGTTCATATCGTTACCAAGATGCCCAAGCCTCGAGCGAATCGCATTGATCTGATGGCTTGCGGGATTCTTGTTGCCGGCAAAGCAGAGAGCCACGTTTATTCGGATCCGGAGTCGGAGTCTCTGTGGACGTGTATATTTTGAGCCTAAGTAAGCCGATGAACGTATACCAAGTCGCGTCCGAAGCGTGCCTCGAACTAATAATACACGAGACACGGTACCGAACTCGTTCAATTGTGTCCGAGGGTCTCATAGGGGTGATTGGTAGGAATTGGATGCCTCGAGTCAAAACGGTTTGACAGGCGAACCTACCGTCTTGTCTCATTAATAGAAGAGGGCTTTCTAATAATTGCCTGTACACTTCAACATGTACAAAGACCTCGACTATCTTCCATGGTCGTTGTGACTGTATACATGGTGAAGACTGTAGGACGTTGAGCCAAAGCTGGTGAAGCGTACAGAAAGGCAACGACAATAATGGCAAATGAGAGGACGTTGATGCACAGGACCCTACTGTGGCTGATAGTGTCAGGCGGAGTTGAACGTTCCTCGCATTCAACGTTTGGTGCCTTGCATTGGTTGGTGAACAAATGGAATCCTGGCGTCTTATTGTGCAGATAAGGGTGGGGGAGGAGCGAGTGACAATGAAGCACTTCACATGGAAGCTCACGCCATATGAGAAGCAGCGACGTACCTATCGAAGTGCCAGTTGGGTAGGCGCGCTGGGGACCTTCCACTAATATCAGTGCTAAACTACCTACCTAAATTGATTTCTTCAACAAGAGTTATGGTTGTCCAAAATAAGCAAGTGCAAGCAAGGCAGCTCCCTGTAAGAGAGGCAGATGTAATTGCGTGAGGTGCTCTCATTTACAGTCCAGCCAACGGATGAGAGCGCGCCAACAGGGCACATGGGATTGGATCCTCAAAGTGATATAGTCAAGCGCGTGAACATTTCAAACACCAGTAGGCGTTAGAATATGATGGCGATGTAACTCAGTCCATAAAACAAGGTCCTTTCCAGTTTCTACTTGCATAAGAAACGTCAAGACAATCTAGGTACCTCAGTTAGGATCAAAGAGACTAATAATCCATCAGATCCGTTTCATGTCACGAGCCGTTATTTGTTTGTTTTGTTTTATAGTGATGTGATCCTGTTTATCTTATTACTGCTGCTTATCCATTATTATTATTGCTGGATCTTCAACAACCAATTTAAGCCAAACCTCAAAACACCGCCGAGAAATGATTAACCGTCCTGACGCTTTGAACCCAGTTTCCTTAACTGGAAATAGTCCACCCAACTAAGGCTCCCGTACCTTAGACCAGCCGCTCCTAAAACGTTGGCTGTCCCGATCCACGGGCTCGGTTCCAGTGCGCGCTCTCTCCCTCCCCCTCTTTACCAACCTATTACCAGATTCGACATTTCGCGCAGCGGCGGGAGCTTGTTGATACACACATACTCTGTGCTTCATTCCTCTGGCCGCGTTTGCTTCTTAGGGATCCCCTCACCTCAATTCAGGTTAAGAGCGTGCCTAAACATCCACATACGCATCCACTTCAACCAAGCCGCTGGGTCCGTCACTGCGCGTCTCCTGAGCTGAGCTGAGATCTGACCTGAGCTGACGCCTCTGGCTCGGACGCTGCCCCTCAGACGTGCAGTAAAGGAAGACTGGCATCGCCGACTTAGCTTTGCAACGGCTAGCTGCCTGTCTTGCGATACAACAATTGTGTTACTGGACTAGACCATCCACTACATTACGCTACAGTGCAGGTATGGGTAGATTCCTACGGGCATCCCTTTTGGTTGTCTTGAATCACGTCAGTATGGCTGGACTGACACGCTGTGTTTCCAATAGGTTTCGAGCACTCATTAGAGAGGTGTCTCAGTTTGGGTGCCGCCCGGCCTCTACCTTGGGTATTGCCTCAAGGCTACCTGGCCCACCAGTATTCGTCTTAATTGCTGGTTTTCGTTCTGACTTTTCCACCCTCAATTGACGACTAATTGAAGACATCCATACCTCCGACCTGTTTGGTCTTCTGTGTGTCATTTCAAATTGACCTGCAGCTCTTGTTTCCGTGGTATCTGCGCCCCAGACGTCCATCTCGCTAGTCAAGGTACAGTACCACAACCACCAATTGGATATCGATCCAATCCGTTCCGTTGGTCCCTCACCTCAGGTACGGTAACGTACCTACTGTACAGTGCAAAGCCTTGTCGGTCAGTAAACTCGTCTCCCTTCCTCGTTTGTTGGCATTCCGTTCTGCTCTACCTTTGGGGAGTTTCTGTCTCTCGTTACTTAACCCACAAGCGACTTCATCCCTTCTTGAATTTCTATCCCACCCTTCCCGTTTGCTACGGGTTTGATCTCTACCCGTCTTACTGTAGCTACTCAAGCGAGCTCCACGACTTCTTCCCTCCCCGCAAACGCCACGAGATCTGCTCCCTCCATATCTGCGTCCTTCGCATTCGACCTACCCTGTCCCGTCTATGTTTCTATCTTTTATTCAGCCTAGTTGCTGAAGTTGCGATCATGCAGCCCAACTATGCTGGTTCGCAAAATGCTCACCTAACTCCAGGCCTCGCTACTCCTGGCCCGTACTCGACGGCTAGTTCAGCTTCTTTGAATTCCAACCTCGAGAGCGATTCCGATCCCTCAGCGCCGGCCAGTAACCACCGAGACTCCGTCGGCTCAATCATCGACGATCCCTTCTTCCAAACATACGACCCGGCAATTCAGGCCGCCAACGCATCCGAGGACGACCAATCTGATGGAAGCTCGGTGTACCAATCACTAGACGACGAAGACCACGAACATCTTTTCCACGACACGAAAGGGAACAATCTCGGCAAACCCCCCAGGCCCTCCAGACGCAAAAGCCGCGGGGAAGCAAGGAAGCTGGACCCGGACAGCGATGATAACGAGGCAAATCAACACTGGCCTCCTCCTCGTCGAGAGTCTTTGACTGCTGCACCCTCATCATACTGGGTATGTAACAAACATCACTTTATCATATGTCGCCTCGCTCCGATCTACCTTTCGCGGGGTAGTGTCGCTCAGCGTCTGGACGAGGTTTAGGGTTTGGGCTCTGGGAGTAGTCATGCGACAGACGGCTGACCACAGTTCTATGTCCTACAGTCACAAACAACTCCAACCATGGAGAGTTTTAATATTGCCGTTATCGGTTCCACAGGCGTTGGCAAATCATCTTTTGTCCAGCGGGTCCTCGGCCTATCACGGCCACCTATCTCAAATGCTTCTAGTGTTCGCATGCTGGTTGATAACGGCTCTCATGCGGTAACTTTACTGGAGCTGGACCTCGAGTACTTTGAGCTGAACCCCACGCAACCTATTCAGTGGCCCAAACAAATTAATGGGCACATTGTCCCTCGCGTGGATGCTGCACTTATCTTGTATGATGTCACAAATCATGAGTCTGTGCGTGAGCTTCCTCAAACACTAGGTATGAGATTCATTCTCTGTGCATGATAAGAGATTCTTACTAAACATCTCCAGCCGCTCTTACAAATTCCGGCTTGCCTGCCAGCCTAGTGGCCTGTAAATGTGAAACTCCTAAAGCAGAGTGGCAGGTTGACGCTGAGGCAATCGCAAGTCACACGTGTTTCAAATCTTGCGTTTCTACCTACAAAATTTCGTCGTCAGATGATGTTGAGGTTGCGAAGACATGTCTACATACGATCCTGAGGGCTGCTATGGCGCAACGAAGAGGTATGTGCCTGGCGGTTATTCAAAAGCCAATGCTTACTGACTGTAATGTAGAAGAGAATGGCGAAACAGTGTCGCGCAGAAGAGCGCAATCTGCTGCTAACCTAGAGGCACCTGATGTTGGCACTGGACGTCCTATCAGCCAACATAGCAAGCACAGCCGAGCGAGCTCCGATTTCTCATTACTCAAGGGCTTTTCCATTCCTGCAATCAGCGAAGGCTATCGAACACAGACTTCTCGTAGCCCTAGGCGAGGTCAATCCGCCAGCCCCAATCCCGAAGCAGGAGAAACAGGTCCAACGCAGACACTCAACAATATGCTCAGGACTCCCGGGATTCGATTAGACAAACCCAGTACCGATTCATTTCTGGATGTGGATGAATCTGATGCGGAATCATATCGATATTCCGATGATATTCCAATACTTCAGAGAAACGATGACAACAGTCTGGATAAGCAATCTAAGAATGCAGGTGTGACATTTGAGGAGCTGGTTGATCGCCTCCTCGCACCTCGCCTGACTCGAATAGACAACAACTTCTCGGATGTGTTCCTCTGCCTTTATCGAAAGTTTGCGGCTCCCGGTGAGCTGTTCACTGCTATTCTCACCAGGCTGGACCAGGTGAGAGAAGACAAGACGGCGCACTACCTCTCTAAGACGGCGACACAACTACGAATCATCGAAGTGGTGGCGAAATGGGTATCGCTCTATCCTGGCGACTTTGCACGCCCTCAGACCAGGCGAAATTTGGAAGAATTCATACGACATTTGAGCACTGAACCGATCTTCTCCATCGCTGCGCAGCATATGCGACGACACCTCCAATTCAACGTTGTGGAGGACGACGATACTGGTTGGGCGAATTCCGATGAGGCCAGTGACAAGCTAGCGGGCGAGATTTTGTCAAAGGACATGAACGAGCTTTCATCCGGCGTCAGTGTGCTGACAGTGGAATCTGATACTGATGGGAGACCGTCCGGGAGCTCGGAGGTTTCGCTTGCCGACCGAAGTAGCAGTGTTTCGAGCCAAGTACAGTTCCACACTTTCGAGGATTATGAAAGAGCAGCAGCTAGCCTGGAGCCTACCGATAACTTGCCCATGAACAAGTTCCGCTACCATATTTTCATGGACATACCGGCTGATGATGTTGCGGACGAGTTGACCAGAATCGACTGGATCATGTTCTCTTCTATTAGGATTCGTGATTTCGTTCGTCATGTCAGCTTATCAGCATCACAAAAGGAAAGATGCAAGAGTTTGCGAAACGTTAACCGGATGATTAACCACTTTAACCACATCGCCAAATGGGTTGCCAACATGATCCTGTTACGAGACAAGGCCAAACATCGAGCGCTAATACTTGAGAAATTCATGAACATTTCGCTCAAGCTTCGTCAATTGAACAACTACAATGGTTTAGCGGCTGTTTTAGCTGGCGTAAACGGAACGGCCATCCATCGGTTGAATCAGACGAGAGCACTAGTGCCAGCCGATATACAAAAGAGATTTGCCCGGTTGGGTATCCTTATGGGCACGCAAAAGAGTCACTTTGCATACCGTTTAGCATGGGAGAATTCATCTCTCCCTAGGATCCCGTTTATTCCTCTCCACCGGCGAGACTTGGTATCAGCAGAGGAGGGAAGCAGGACCTTTGTCGGCGCAGACGGAGACCGCATTAATTGGAAGAAGTTCGAGGTTCTCGGAGAGGTTCTGCTTCCAATGATGAAGAGCCAAGGCGCATCGTACCCAAACCTCGCCAAGCACGACAATGCTAGAGAGCTGATCTTGGGTTGCCGGATGCCAACGGATGAAGAGGTAAGGAACCCAAGTCACTTCTGCCAAAGGCACTACTAACATGTCGAACAGGACATTTATCAACGCAGTGTACAGGTCGAAAGCGGCTCTGGTGGCTTTGCCGAGCCAGCGAAGAAGAAATTCCCATGGTTTGCGAAGTAGTCTATTAATTAATTGCAAGGAGTTTGGGGGCAAAGCACATTTGTTTATTATGTCGGATGCAAATACTGCGCAGGCGTGCTTTATAGACATTTGGTAGCTTGATGGATGTGCAGATGACGGTGCGCCTGGGGTTTTGCTGGGTGATATTGTACCTATCTTGGAAATTCGTCTCAAGGCATACACATGCAATTTAGGTTAATTTTTGGCTGCAAATCATTGCATGCTCACTCGTCAAAACACATACCCGGATTATCGGAATCCTACTACAATTGCTCCTTCCTCCCTGCTATGTGACCGATGCTCCCGTGCACTGATGGGTTGGGCAGGCACCTCATAGTACCTTCCTTGCCTATGTGTCTAGTTCCGTCAGGTGGGCAGGTAAGTTGAAGAACCACCTTCCGAGATACAAAGAATTGTTGAATGGGTGCAAAACCCGTGGTCTGCCTTGCATCAGTTTCCCCGAGGTAACTCATCCTCAATGATCCTGCCAGTGACGCCTGAAGCACGAAACAACCATGTCTTCTGCGCTGCGACTGCCGACGATACGGGCAGTTGCAAAACAGGCAAATGTTGAACTCACAGCAACACCTTCGTTGAACATCGACCACCCACCCGGTGCACAAAGTATCCAAAATGCCAATGATCTCTTGTCGGCGGTCACAGACTCACATCTATGGATCAATCGAGCCGGTGCTTGTTGCATTGAAGTCTCCTTGTCCATTGACGACATGCCTATTTTCGAACATGATCATCTCGAGAGTGTCATCGCAGCAATCAGTGATTCCGAGGTATTCCAACATTCTTTGGACAATTATCCACTACTAATTTAGTTTTGCAGATTTGGGAACGCCTTGGCATCCATCTCGAGTACAATAAATCATCATCGGCCTCGCTCCCTGGTCTTATGTCCTTCTCACTTCAACATCCGGATCTCTCGTCAGCTCTTGTCGCTCCAGCCTCAGCATGGACGACCCCGTTTCGAAGTTTACTGATAACGATCGATATTCGCAGGTCTGATAAGCGACAAGAACCACTCAAAAGAAATTCCAAGGCAATGAAACGGCAAAAGACCACAAAGAAAGCTGAAGCAAGATCCGAGCCACGCTCTGAAGATGACTTGTCGGAGACACTTGAGCCAACTGACCAACATGCTATCGAGAACTTCATATCCAGCCTGAACCTTCCGGGAACCTCCAAGAAGAGAAAGTCCACAAAGACTCACAGCAGAAGTAAAAGTACTACTTGTATTGAAGTACTGGAAAGCCTACACTCCTCCTCTTTGTTAGACATTATTTTCGAGCAGTTGATTCTGGCTCCAGAGAAAACGTACAAAGGTTATCAGGTCTGGTGTAAATCAGATTACCGTCTCACGAGATTGGCGCCCGGTGTTTTTCATGTACCCTTTCTCAAGGTATGGACATGAAATGATACATCATGGACTTTCTAACAGTAGAGATAGAACATATCAGATCGTGCCCAAGTATTGCCAACTATTGCCATGTCTTTGGCACGCATGCAATATGCTGAATCCCCTGTGATCAGGCAGAAGGTAGCTGGTTTTCAGCTAAGTGATGAAAGTCTTGATCCTTCACACAATGGAGTAAGCGACCCTGTGGGCGGCATAGAGAAAAGAGCATGGGAAGTTCTTCTTTCGCATGCTCAAGTGCCCAAGGTGGCCAACAGTGGAAGGCGCAAAAAGTCAATGCTTTCCACGGCGGAGTCAAGCGTAACAAGTGCGAAAGCTCTCTTCAAGAGCAGAAGTCAGCCAGTCGCGGTTATGGAAGACTTGACAGAAACATGTCCCTATGTTGACCAAGGCAATCAGAAGAACACAACAATGAGCGTGAGCTGGGACACGATGGCCAATTTGCCATACAACGTACAGCATGCACGATCACAAGCCAGCCCCAGCCTAAATAGATCCGAATCAAAGTACTACGGTACACAGAGCAGTTCGATGAACCCATGGAATTGGCAACAAGAGGAATTGGGTGGAGCAAATTACCGACTCGACGATTATACAGCCACAGCGCAACATATGAGTGAGCCGACACATATGCAAATTCGAAGCCATGGGGTTCAGATGGCGCATGGCAATGATTTTGCAATAGAAGACAAGACGGGCGGCCCATGCGACTTCCAGACTTTGGACCAGTGGCTTGTTTGCGACAACGCGCTGTAACATTCAGAAACTGATACATGACGAAACAGTTGCATCAATGGAGAACTATGAGAAGTATGAATGAAACGATAGAATTTGATGACCGGGTATAAGGATCTATATTATGGTTGTCCATTGGTAAGGTGTTTGACGGCGATATATGAGCCTGAGAAAAGGGGAGTCGTGAGGCGAGATTTGGTCGGATTTGGGTTGGTAGAAACCAGATGAAAATCGATAAAGAGTATGAGATTGTAGTAAGAGTGTTGGTGAAGTGTTTTTTACTTTATTTGCCGGCCTTCTTGGTTTTTGCTGCTTTCTTCTTATCCTTCTTGTCCTGGGCTGCCTTGCGCTGTTCAGGCTTCATGGTGGCGTAGTGAATATACCAGAGAAGGACAATCTGCACGACAACGGCGACAAGGACGACCAAGAGGATGGTGAATATGATAGGTTGGTCGTTCAGGACAGCAACGGCTTCGTCTGTGGCGCCGATGCTAGAGAACCAGTCGAATTGACCCATGATGTTGATATGAAGTGTAGAGGCCGAGATAAAGTGAGTGTCGGATTACTATTGTCGCTGGTATAGAGGCTCGAATCATGTACACAATGGATAAAACTGTCGTGCTCCAGTCACGTACAGATGAAAAGACGATAATTATGTGTTTGAAGTAGAACGATATAAAATAGAGTAAGCGATCAAGAAAGAGGAAAGAGTTAAAGTAAAAGACAGAGATGGAAGACGAAGCACATGTGGTAAATTGGCCCACAGCGGGTGGTGAGGGCGGTGGAAGACAAGACAGACCCCTAACACTCACTTGGCTTCCAGGGGGTGTTACTGAGACGTTTCACCTTGTAACAAAAGTCGAATGATGTGAAGATGGGCGATGATTGGCTACGAGAAGTACGAATCGAGGAGAGAAAAGTGCAAGCGTCAATTGTAGAAAGAAAAAGAAGGAATATTATTGAACATGCTATGATTTACTAGGTATCTATCTAGTCAGTGATTGAATCGCTATAATAGCAGGTATAATCTAACGACTTATTGCTGGCTTTGATATGTCGACATGAAGTTGGTTTAAACAAGCATTCCTACAGCACGTGATCCTGTCCCGGAGAATGGAAGTTCCTGAGACGGTTGTGCGATTTGCACGCACCTCTTGTCGAAACCCTGTCTGATTGGCTCCTTGGTACTGTTCAGCCGCTAGCCGCATGGGGAACTTGTCAATTGAGATCCATTTCCTGGGTCCCAAAAAAATCTCGAGCTCGTGTGAGAGAAAGATATAGAGAGAGCGAGAGAGCGACGCCAATACTCAACCTCCTCCTCCCTCGTCGCTGGACCCTTTCTCGAATCGATAATCCTCCGACTCCTGCCGACCATGAGCGTCGCACGTCCGGCGCGCAACCTCCTCGGCAGGTGCATTGCCTCATCCCGAACAGCCTCAACATCCATCACCGTCCCCGTCATCCCATGCAGTCAATTTCACAGTTCGGCACCCCGGTCTAAGCGCAAGTCTCGATTCCGAAATGTCACCGCTCAGGAGCTAGGATTGATTAAGGAGTCGGGCGAACACACCAGCAAGATGGAACAGTACAAGCAAGACAAGTTCGGCGAGTTGAGCAAGAAGGATTTGGAGAGAATGAGGGCCTCTTACACGGCAGAGCAGCTCGAGGCTATCGAATTGGGTGAAAAGGCTGTCAGTCCCGAAGATATGATCATTCAGGGTCGTATACGTGACGATCCTTACAAGCCCACCTACATCGAGGATTACACAACGCTCGACCCCCGCTACGATATCAAGCCCGAGATTGAGGGCACTCCGAGGGAGGTGCAATGGCCCGACAAGAACCAATGGATCGATAACTACGGAGAGAACATGAGAAAGATTACCGACAAGAAGACAAGCGACCAACTTACCCGTGCCATGGTTCGGGCATTGCGGCGTGTCAAGGAGAGCCAAGGCGAGGACTTGATAGACCTTACCGAGGAGGAGCTCAAGGATATTGAGAAGGACCCAGAGCTGATCAAGCGTTACATTATCGCCGAGGATGGCCCTGAGCCCACTGCCAACGATAAGGGTCCTGAATTCATGACCCGCTCTCAAGCTGAGAAGCTTGACGAGGCTGTTGATGACGCATGGAAGTCTGAGCTTGACAAGATCGTTGGTTTCGGAAGCCAGGGTGAAGTTGAGCCCTCGAATCTTGAGCTCATCCAGGACGGCCCCGCCGGTGTCGACCGCACATACACAGCTGAGGCACCTGACCTGGGCAAGGTCCCTGGTGTCAAGGGTCTGTACAAGCATGCTGTTGACCCCGAAGATCAAGGTCAGGACGATTCTGGTAAGTACCAGGAGATCAAGCGTCTGACGGGCATGACCCTCAAGGAGATCCGCTCGCTGCTCACAAAGGGTCTTGTAACTCGATGGGTCTCTAACCAGACTCGTCTGGGTAAGGTCCGCAGCACTTCTGTTGTTGCCATTGCTGGTAACGGCAACGGTCGTCTGGGTCTCGGAATGGCCAAGTCCACTGAGCCTGGTGTCGCTGAGGAGACAGCTCAGATGTTGGCTATTCGCAACATGAAGCCTGTTCGCCGATACGAGAACCGTACCATCTACGGCAACGTGTCTTCCAAGATCTCTGGCACTGTCGTTGAGTTGATGGCTCGACCTCCTGGTACGTTTTCATACATCAAAGCTAAAGTACATATACTAACCAATGTCACAGGCTTCGGTCTTCGATGCCCCCACCGTATCTTCGAGATGTGCCGCGCTGCCGGTATTCACGACATTGCTGCCCGCATGCCCCGGTCCAAGAACCCCATGAACTCGGTCAAGGCGGCCTACCAAGCACTCACCAACCAGCCCGACCCCGAGCAGATCGCTATCGGCCGTGGCAAGAAGTTGGTAGATGTGCGCAAGGTGTACTACGGAGGAGCTGTATATTAAACTAAACCCACACCCACACTCTCACGCACCATCTTGTACTACCAAAAGAAATCATGTATATGTAGCCTGTAATGGAGGATTTTTCTCCGCTGATGTCCCTTGATGTGGTTAAAGAAGTAGATGAGATGATGTAACATCACTTGGAAAATCATATCAAATGTTTTTATTATCTTGTGATAACTGTCGTTTCTCGTTTCGTATTGCGCCGGGTATCAATCCTATTCTCTTGCGCCAAATGCTCTCTCCATTTTGATCTGTCCTTGTTTACTGCGCCTGCGAGCCATCACCCCAATCAATCTCCTGCTGCAAGACTATGCTGTACACACTGGCTTTGAGTAGCGTAAAGGCCAAGCTCGTTTTGCGCTCGAGTTCGCGAAGACCATCAAGGATCTCTGAGCTGGGGTTCGAAGCGAGATGTTCGAGGATTGTGGCCAGCTGCAAGTCATGTTAGTGACTACTTGATCGGTGTAAGGAATGGTAGGCATACTTTGTTCATGTTGTCGGCCAGTCGTTCGTACTCGTCCAGAACCTCTTGTTCGAGCGGTGTGAGCTCAGGAGGGTCAAGAAGAGCGCCTGCTTGAGTTTGGTCCATGTTGGTCGATTTGCTCAACCAAACACGCGTAAAGGACGCAAGGCAGAGGGACTTGTCGTGGATGGTCTGTCTCGAATTGAATGTTTATTCTAGATGGACGCGGTCACGGAGGGGTCCTAATGGCTGATAAGATAAAGGGTAAAGCGGGTCAACATAGTGAGCAAGCTAATGCGCCTGACGTCTTGAGAACCACAGTTAAGACAATATTAGACTACAGCCAGAGCATTATTCACAACATCACAGAGTCAAAGAACAGTGGTTATAAAGTTATCGATTCGTAAATCCTTTTCGCGGCTAAAGGTATCAAACAAAACATATGCTCATAATAACACTCGTAGCAAACCGTCAACAAAAGACAAGAGACGATTAACCTAAACTCGTCAAACCCATGCCAGACCGAAACGCTCCCATTAATCAGATGCCCATAAACTTGACCAAAGTAAACTCGTGTTTCCATCTTCGTCAAGTCCTTTCCTTTTCTTTTCCTTCAAACAAAAACATGAATGGTATCCCAGTTAATAAAAATCAGATCAGACAGACTTGTCGCCGTCCGTACGTTCGTTCGTTCGTTAGTTGTCGAAAACCACCACTTCGTTGCCTTGAACCGATGCTACGTCAGTGCCGACGTTGCTTTCCGTCCATTCGCTGTCGGTGTAGCTGTATTCGCTGTAGCTTTCACCGTCCGTATACATATCCGTGCTGTTTGTGATCACGGTGCCCCTGCTACTCCGTCTTAGCGTCTCGTTGTCGCTGTCACCTCGCTCACTGCCCTCACCATTGATTTCAGGTTCGAGAACTATTGTCTCTTCTGCGGGAACCTCGATTGTCTCTGCAGTCAAGCCCGGCTTGACATCAGCTGCCTCATCCACCTCTTCGACGGTCTCGTTGACCGAGTTCTCCTTGTCGTTGTCGGCCAGGTCGAGACCACCTCCCCAGCTTCGCTTGCGGTATGGTTTAGGACCGCCAGCGGGAGTTCGTACACTTTGGCTGCGCTTAACACCTCCGGTCGTCACGTTGTTGTTAATCTGACTGAGCGAAACGATTCGTCGACCTGCCTGTGCAGGAGCCGCCAAGTTGCGCTTCGCGTTGAGTGCCATACCCACCATGGACTTGCGACCATCTTGCTGAGACTCCTCCTCAGCAGGCTTTCTGACGCGTTTGCGGCTCATAGCATCGCTACCGCTTCGTTTCGCCTTGGACATGAGGAGGACTCGAGAATGGTCCATAACACCCTCAAGAATACGACGCTCCAAGTTCTCGGCGCGAGACTCCATATCGTAGAGCTCGTCCTTGCGCATACGGAGTGCAGTCTCAAGTGATGAGACATCACCAGTCAGGCGTGTCTTTTGACGGATCAGACTCTCTTGTTCCGTTCGGAGGCTCATAACACTCTGACGAAGTCTCAGCTCCTCGTCTCGAAGGCTCAAGACAGCAGTTTCCACGTGGTCCTTCTCAGCCAGTTTGCGCTCGACGGACGCCATGGTGTCTTGAAGATGCTTGGTGTGGTCCTCATGTGCCTTCTCGATGCGCCTCTTCTGAGAATGCAGAAAGTCGGAGATCTCAGAGGCTGTCTTGAGAACCGAGGCGTGGACCTTGTCAAGGGTGTCCAGACGAGTAAAGGCCTGATCAGCGACAGCGGTGTGGTCAACAAGCTTGTCAAGCTTCTCTTGCACCACGGCATCGTCGTACCGTCCATCCAAGACAAGATCGAGCTTCTCACGGACAATAGTGTCATCATACTTGCCATCCATGATCAAGTCCAACTTGTCACGAACAGGTGTGTCATCGTACTTCTGCTCGATAATTGTGCCCAGCAGTTCCTTGACAGGAGCATCGTCATACTTCTCCTCGATGATCTTGTCAAGTCTAGCACGCACCTCGGCGTCGTCGTACTTCTCTTCAATGATCTTGTCGAGACGCTCCTTGACCTCCGAGTCGTCGTACTTGGACTCAATGATGGTAGCAAGCTTCTCATGGACGGGCGCATCATCGTACTTCTCCTCGATGATCTTGTCCAACTTCTCGCGAACCTCGGCATCGTTGTACTTCTCCTCAATGATCTTGTCGAGACGCTCCTTGACCTCTGAGTCATTGTAGATCTGCTCAATAAGCTTGTCAAGCTTCTCATGGACTTGAGTGTTGTTGTATTTGTCGTCAGTCAACAATGTCAGAAGCGTCATGAGCTCCTCAGGAGACTTGTGCTCAAGAATCTTGTCCTGGATCTCGGTTGTGGAAGTCTTGGAGTGCTCGTAGTGCTCGCCAATGAGAAGGAGAATATCCTTGACAGATTCGAGAATCTTGGGGTGCGTCTCGCTGACTTCTCCTTTCAGCCCTTCGACGGCGGTCAAGGCCTCCGTGATCTGATCACGGGTCTGCTGATGCTCAGCCTTGTCCTCCGTGTGAGTCTCCTCGGTACGAGTGCCGAGCTCCTCCACCTTCGTGAAAACAGTCTTCGAAGCCTCCTCCATCTTCTCGAGCGAATCGGTGACAGTTGAGCCAAGAGTATCAATAAGAAGCTTGAGCTCGTCTGTGACAGTCTTGGAGCCAACAACGGCTGCCTCCATAGCCTCATCTCGGGCCTCAGTGACCTTGCTTCGTTCATCAAGGGTAGTCTGGAGGGTCTCGTACTTCTCTACGAGCTCGCTGATCTTCTCGTCGATCTTGCTACCCAGAGTTTCCGTGGCCTCTGAGAGCTTCTCATTGGACTCAATCTTGACACCAGACACGACAGCCTTGGAGTCCTCAAACTCAGCCTTGATTGTATCGAGCATGTCTTTGAGGTCCTGGTGAACATTCTCGTTCTTGTCAATCTTCTCGCCCATAGATTCAAGAAGCTTACTAACGCCTTCAACACCAGTGGAGCCCTCTTCGAGCTTGGTGTTAATTGCGCCTTGGAATTCCTCGAGGAAGTTCTTGACTTCGGTGACACGGTCGCCAACAGAAGTGCTTTCCTCGTCGCGGACAGCAATGGCCTTGGTCTGGGCGTCCACGGTCGTGTCAAGCTTCTCCTGGAACTCCTTGACGATGGTCTCGAGGCCTGCAAGATCTTCCTTCTTCACAAGAAGGGCCTCCAGGTTGGTGACGTCTTCCTTGCGGGCGAGAAGAGCAAGATCAGTGCTGGTAAAGCCTTCGAGGGATGTCTTGATCTCAAGGGCCAAAGCCTCGACGGCCTCGACATCACCCTTAGAAACCTTTTCTGGGTTCTCGCTTTCCTTGGTGGCTTGCTCCTTGATCTCATCGAGTCCAGCTGAGACTTGGGTGAGAAGAGACTCCAATGATGTGATCTCTTCCTTGCGCGAGACGGTCTCCAATTGAGTAGTGAGAGTTCCCATAGTCTCGCGTGTCTCCAGTAGCAGGGCCTCCACGTTGTCGATGTGGTCCTTGCGAACAGCTTGCTCGCCCTCGATGAGATCGTCGAGCTTGCCCTTGGTGTTGCGGAGAATCGTCTCAATGGCTTGCATGTCCTCCTTTGACGCAGGCTCCTCGGCATCACCTTGGATTTCACTGGCAGGCTCTTCGGCTCCTTCGTCCTTCTTCTTCTTGACTGAGACGGATCGTGTGAGAGTCTCTCGAGAGGCGATCTCATCAACACTATCCTGGACTGTTCGAAGAAGCTCCTCCATACGAGACAGATCATCCTTCTTGACGCCTTCGTTTTCGGCCTTGACAGAGTCAATCTTGATCGCAAGGCCAGCAATGAGGACCTCAAGGTTCTTGACATCGTCTGACTTGATGCTCTCACCAGATTCACCATCCTCAGCCTTCGCTGTTGGGACAGCAAGAAGGGCCCGTTCTCCGTTGCTATCCCGGAGAGCCTCGATGTCGGATCGGACTGATTCGAGACCAGTCTTGAGGGCTTCCAGGATCTTCTCATCGGATGCGGACTCTGCAGGAGTGATGGCTCGCTCGTTGCTAGTGTCACGGAGAGCTTCGATGTCAGTGCGAAGAGACTCGAGACCAGTCTTCAGAGCATCAAGGATCTCGTCGTTGGGCTTAGCATCAGCCACAGGAGCCAATGCCTTCTGGTTGCTTTCTTGCAGACCTTCAATGTCACTGCGAAGAGAGTCAAGACCAGTCTTGAGGGCCTCGATAACTTGATCATTGGTTGTGCTTTCATCTGGGGTGGCAGACTTCTGGGCAGTCGTGAGGGCTTCGATATCAGTGTGAAGAGAATCGAGTCCGTTCTTGAGAGTGACGATGACCTCATCATTGGAAGTGTTCTCGACTGTCTCGGGCTTCTCCTGATTAGCAAGAGCTGCGATCTCGGCATGCAGGGAATCCAGTCCGTTCTTGAGGGTGACAATGACTTCGTCATTGGATGTGTTTTCCACCACCTCTTCAGACTTCTCCTTGCTGGCAAGGGCAGCGATTTCAGCATGTAACGAATCGAGACCATTCTTGAGAGTGACAATAACCTCATCGTTCGAGGTGTTCTCCTCTGAAGACTGGTCACTCTTCTCTCGAGCCGACTCGAGATCGACTTTAAGGGATTCGAGACCATTCTTCAAGGCTTCAACGAACTCCGCACTGGAAGAGGAGTTGTCCACCGGAGCTATAGCCTTCTCGCTGCTTTCACGGACAGCTTCGAAATCAGTTCGCAGAGATTCCAACCCAGTCTTGACAGCGGCGATGACATCGTCGTTGGATGTGGTGTCGACGTTCGCGACAGCCTTCTCGGTTGTGTTTTCACGAATAGCCTCAATGTCAACACGGAGAGCATCAAGACCGTTCTTCAAAGCCTCGAGGACCTCATCGTTCTCCTTGGGCTCAACAACTGCAACAGCCTTTTCAGTTTGGCTATCACGAAGGGCTTCGAGGTCTGCTCGCACACCACTGAGTCCTGACTTGAGGGCTTCGAGGAGCTCGTCGTTGGCAGCAGGAGCGGCATTGTTAAGCGTCGTCACAGCACGGTCGTTGCTGCTGTCGCGAATAGACTCGATGTCGGCGCGGACAGAGTCGAGACCAGCCTTCAGAGCATCGAGAATTTCATCATTCGCGGTCAAGTCAGTAGGCTTGTTGGTCACTCGATCCATGCCGGCTCGAAGGTCATTGAGGCCATCGTTGAGAGCATCAAGGATCTCGCTTGTCTCCGCGCGGGGTCGAAGAACTTCCTGTCTCAAGTTGTTGAAACCAGTGTTCAAAGCCTCAAGAACCTCGGTGTTGTTCGACTGAGGTGGTGGTGCAGGGATCATGGAGGAGTTGACGATTTCTCGAAGGCCTTCGAGTTCAGTCTGAAGTTGGTCTCGAGACTCCTGACTGGTAGTCTCTACAAGACCTGCCATCTCGTCCTTGAAATCTTCAAGAGACTTTAGAAGATCGTCCATGAACTCTTCTTGACCAGCAGCGCCTGTGGCACGGTCGACATAGCTCTCCATAGCCTGTCGGAGGCTTTCGAAGCCATCCTTGGTAGTGCTAAGGACTTGCTCGGTATCACGGCCGTTGGCGGCAACGTTCTCCTTTGTCTCTTCGGACATTGTCTTGAACTCGTTGCGAAGATACTCCATAATCTCACGAAGACGATCGCTAACATCATCATTGTTGCCAGATGAAGCGGGTACAAGAGCGCGGCTGGTGTTAACGTCAAGATCTTGGAGACCCTCCCTCACGGCATGAACCATGTCTTCATGAGTGAAATCGCCACCAGCACCTGGGGCCACAGGGAATTCGAACTCTTCGAGACAATCACGAACAGCGTCGATGATCTCATCTCGAGAGAGTGTGGCGGGCTGGTCAACTTGAGGCGGGACGTAGTGCTGGAGGCCTTCGACCACAGCAGTCAAAACTTCATCCCTGGTTGCGGCCGGGGGTTGGTCGCCGCGGTGCGAGTACTCCTGCAGACCTTGCTTCAAGCAAGCCAAGACCTCATCGCGTTCAAGACCAATCTGCTGAACTTCGATCTCAGGCCTGTAGTTCTCCCAGGCGTCTCTGACAGCTTCGATGACGTCTTCTCGGCTCAAGTCAGGCAAGTTGCTCTTGGTCGCCTCGTTGTCTTGGATAGCAGCGCGCATAGCATTGTAGATCTCCTGGTAGTCGACGGCACTCTTCGAGGTGCTAACTGAAGCAGCTGATTGGCGTCTGTGTTCACGAAGGACGTGGTTGAGCTGGTCCTTCATCTGCTCAAGTCCTTCGTCGATAACTCGAGCGACCTCATCCTTGCTGGGGGTATCGTGGTCCTCGACACCCTTCTTGGAGGCTGCTTGTTGGTCGAGGCGGCGGCCAATCTCACGACCCATACCCAGAACCTCGCCTCGCAACTCACGAACGAGAGCTTTCACCTCAGCAGTGAGACCTCCCCCTTGGGAGACGCTATCCTTGACAGATCGAATGATACTCATCAGATCGTCATTGAGGATATCAGAACCCCTCGCCGAGGGCTCAGAATTTCTGCGAGCCTCATTCTTCATGATGCGTTCAACGCGCTGAGAAACGGCGCTCCTCGCCTGACCAGGCATACTGCTGCCTTCTGACTCAAAACTGAGGTTGCGAGACCGGCTCGCATTGGGACTCCCAAGGCCGTTGCCCAGGATAATGGCTTGCTCAGACTGAGCTCTGACTTGGTCAATGACTTCATCAAGCTTCTGGGATGTGGCCATGCCCGAGAGCTTGGTTGAGACTTCCTGCAGACGACCAAGAAGCGACTCTTGTCCCTCCTTAGTGCCCATCTCCCGAATGATTCTTTCTAGAAGAACCAGGGAGGAATTGGCCTCTGAGCCCACGAGCGAGGGTGTGCTGATAATAGACCCTCGCTCAATGTCGCCAAAGCTCTTGGGGGAAGGAATTCTAGGGAGCTGGAACCCCCTTGTGCTGGGTGGGGAGAGATTGTGTGGCTTGTTGTCTAGGAAATAACCACCAAAGGGGTCGCGGGCTGGAGGGAGTCTGTTTTGACCGTCACCCGCATTACCGTGGCTCCCCAAGAGTTCTCGTAGACTCCTTCGGATGTCTTCGTCTCTTGAGTTTGTTGCCTCCTTGAGGCTGAGAAGGTCGGTGGCGTTGTCCCTGCTGCGTCGGCTCAACTGAGACATTTCCTTTTGAAGGCCTGTAGCGATGCTAGTCAGGCTGAGAATTTGGTCGGACAGCGCCTCAAGGTTCTGGGGGCCCTTTGAGATGGCAGTCGCGCCGTTTGTGATGTCAGAGAGGGGATTTTCTGATTCTTTGGAGGGTGTTGAGCTCATGTGCTGAAGAGCAAGCATGGTTGATGATTGTGGTGGTGTGTTTTCGCCGAGGATGCTCTGAGGTGGTGGTCTTCGAGCAGACGGCCGCATGATGGGGGTCAGACTAGGACCTGGTACTGGTGTTGAGCTCGACACCGTAGAATCCCTATCGTTTGGTCGTCCATCAGTTGATCGAGTGGGTGTCTCCGGCCGCTGTTGACGTTCTGGAGATCGTGATGGCGAGTTGTGGCCGCTAGCACCCTCGATCATCATGCTGATATCACGGACTGAAGACTGCAGTCGGCGATGTCCCTTTGTAGGGGATTCAATTCTCTTTGCGGGAACCATTGCGCTTTGCTGCGCTCGCTCGTTAAGCGCGGCGTGAGCAGAAGCAATAGCGCTAGAGGTGCCGGCTCGAGAGGTCAATGGTGATCCCGGGTTGAGAGGCAGCGGAGGTGGACAACGTTCGGGGTCAGAACTGTCCCACCTGTTTCCTGTTAGTCGACGCAAGAGACGCATGATATACGCAGCAAAACATACATTGGAACAAGAGCTCGAAGGTTGGGATCTGAAGAAGCCGCGTAGGGATGTCTCAACTGAAACTCGCCGTCGTAGGAACTGTCTCTCTCCGATACAGACATGGTTGGCCCGGTTGCTTGGGTGAGAGATATGGTATGTGAAAATGAAGTTGTCTCAATGACAAGAATGCGGACGGCGCCGCAGCCACGCTATGATTATATTACAACGCAAAGCGTCGGTGAAGGTGAAGATGGTAGAAGTGGTGGGGTATAGTCGTTAAGAACTAGCAAGCAGACAAGCAAGTAGTAAGAGTAAGTGGTATGGTAAAATAATCAGACGTGTAGTACAACAACAGATGCTCAAAGTAAGAGGAATTGAAGTTATAACATCAAAGCGGGCTGCATTGTTTGTTTAATTGCGATTGCGACGGTGCTGCTGGGAGAAGCTGCCCACTACTATAGCTCCGTCTTGGACTGTCGGTCGCCGCAGCCACAACCCGGTTTATTTGTGTTTCGAGCCCGATGTGTTGCCCAGCAACCACCCGCACCGACAATTAACTCGACGTTAGGCTGTTGCTTTTACCGGACGCCCGGCTTAGATGGACCATCATTGACGAATGATTATCGCACAACAGAGCAGATCACGCCACGGGGTTGAGGGTCACCTTGCAACAAGAGACCTATGAAATACATCATCGCTCAACAGGGCAGGGATCATGGCCTTGCGGGCGGTTGTATCGAGACCGTCTAGACACTGCGGCTGTAACTGCAAACAAACTGTGACGGTGAGTGAGAAAAAAAACAATGATGAACGGTACGGTACTGATCACATCGATCGAAACACTGGAAATTAAATTACGGTGCAAGATAGGTGAGTGACGTTTGTCATTTCAAATCAAATCGCTTTCTTTTATACAGAGTTGAGTTCATCCATCCATCCATCTTTTCCCCCAAGGCCCGATCTTCCCATATCGGTGCGGCATGTCTATCGTAGCAATGGAAACCAACAAATAACCCGATCCGTCTAAACTCCCTTTTAAGCCTTCTTCGTCATCCCCTCTAGATTTGGTGGTATCTAGATTCGTATATCTATAGCATGAATTCCAGTTCTACTGCGATCTTTACTTCTTGAAAGCGATGTCAAAGGCGGGAATCAAAGTCTGGGCAAGCCAGAAAGAAAAGACCAGCTTGGGACCAGTCATAAGCAGCTGCAGGGAGATATGTTAGCGTCTTCTTTATCTTGAAGTGGGGGGTGGCAGTTGGCGGGTCGCAAACATGACCATGCTTGTAATTGTAAACGTACCTTGGGGACAAGTCCCTTGAAGAAAGCTCCAGCACCCTCGTTCTTAGCCATGTTGGACAGAATTCGGAAACCACTCTCGGGGTTCTCGAAGTTGCGGTTCTGAATACGGGTCTTGATGACATCGAGAGGAGCGGAAACGACGAGAGAAGCAGACGCACCAGCAATGGAAGCAATAAAGTTCTGGAACCAGCTGGCCTTGTTGTAATCCTCGAGGTGGAAGAGGTACTCCTTGGCGAAGGCAGAACCACCAAACAGCTGCATTGTGTCAGTTCTTCAATCCAATTGATATCGGAGGTTATGATACGTACAGCGAACGAACCGGGAGCGTTGCGGGCGGCGGTCCAACCCCAACCACGGTACAGACCGAAACCCTCATCGGCAACAATCTTGAGGACACCACGGCCACGGAAAGCCTCGGGGTTTGTCTGACGCTTGATCTTGAGGACGTCGAGAGGCAGGAGAACAATCTCACCAATACCAATCAAACTGCGGTCGCATTAGTTCTCCGGTCTCGGTGAGAAACGTTGACGATCTTATCATACCTTCCAGCAGTGGAGTGCATAATCGCCTTGCCAGTCTTCTTGCCAAAGGCATTCTCGAAGTCGGCACCATAGTTCTTGGCCAGGAAATCACGGGCGACGGGCTGACCACCGTACTTGTAGATTCGCTGGAGGACCTTGTAACCGGCGGCGTATCCCAGACCAGGGAACAGAGAGACGAACTTTCGTCCGATGGGAGCGGAGGCCTTGTCCTTGAAAATGACTTGGTTCAATTGGCTGGAACCGGAGATCTAGAGGCAGGCATATCAATAACTTGTCCATGCGCGGAAATCGAGACGGGCGTTGCTTCTTACACGACTCTGGTTGCTCATCAATCGTTTCGCAATGGTGTCGACCTTATGGCGGGGTTAGCGAACATTTCGAAGTATTATCGCGACGTTCGATGTGGTCATCGTAGACGTGGGGTTGCGTACAGGGTGGAAGACAGCCAGCTCAGCAATACCAGCAGAACCTATCGAAACATGTTAGCATTTTGTCATGATTTTTTGAGACGCCAAACAATGTCGTGAGAAGCGTTTCAATTGATTGCAAACATACCGGAACCAAGCACACGAGCCAGGCCGGACTCCTTCTCGCGACCAGAAGCAGCAGGAGGGGACATTTTGACGATAGGGAGGGGAAGATGGAAAATTAATTAAGGCACTGCGTAAAACAGAAACTCCCGAAAGTATCGCAAAGGTGAAAAGAAGGAATTGATGAGCTCGTCGCGAGGCAGGAGTTCGGGTATAAGACTGAAGAGATGGAAATTTTTCCAACAATCGTCCAATACACTTTTCTCTTTCTGGTTCCCGGGAGTCCCACGGCTGGATTTTTCTGTTGGATCCCTGCTAAATCACTCTGGCGTGTGTCTGCGCTTGTACCGACGTCGGCGAGAGTCGTGGAGCTGGGATGGGGAGCTGTCCTTATCCTTGACGGTTACCGTAGGAGCTTTTTTTTTTTTTCCC